>NC_060122.1:44416513-44722513 GCF_021461395.2 Schistocerca americana
TTAGATGCAACTCACGTAATGTAACTGTTAGGCATTTCCATGACACTTCTGGCCACACACTGCAGCGGCAATGAAGATGCTCCTGCATCGTTTTCGCTGAAAATTGTTTAATTACCTGCCCTACAGCCAGAAATGGCTCCCTCTGGGTTTCATCTCTGCTCACATGAACCGCTCTCCATGAGGAAGAGTTGGTTTCACATGGAACAGAGACGAACATTGCAACACCTGCAACAAATCGGCGCCTTGTGTCAACTGTCAACAGATCATCCACCATGCAGTCCCGACTAGACAAGACTGCAGACCAGCCTATAGAATTCTCGGAAAGCGCAGGCAACTGCCTTCTAAGGGGACGGTACTGCAAGTGTAGTACAAGGGTGCGACATTTGTCTAACGCTGATCGGCGACTATGTAAAGAAGTAGATGGATGGTGTAGCCAAGTTTTGCGATCCGACCGATGTGGTGCAATGGTTAGCATACTTGACTCCTGGTGGCGAGGACGACGGTTCAAGACCGCGTTCGGCTATCCGGATTTTTGGATTTCCGTGATTTCCCTAAATCGCTTCAGGCAAATGCTGGGACGGTTCCTTTGAAAGGGCACGGTTTTCTCCCTTCTCCATCCTTCCATAATCCGCAGGGATCGAAGCCCTCGCTCTTTGGTCCCATCCCCCAAACCAACCAACTCTTCCAAATAAATCATTTTTGACTATCACCGTGATTTGCATTTCGCGACCGATCGGATTTTTATAAAACAACAGCACTCGTACATTAATCTGCCAAATAGGCTGAAACCAACTGGGTCGTTGAGCAAACAACGTGTGGATTTATCCGAAACAGGCATAAATAGAACAGGCAACACCAATGTAGTTTTCCCTTGTAGGAGTTTTATTACTCCTTTTATTTGGATTGGGTTTATTGAGCCACACTGCGAAAAGCCTGGTACAAATACAAAATAATGTATGCCGAGTATGCAGAATATAAGCAGTGCAAACAATGATTTCAAATTATTGTAGAATTTCCTTGAAGGGCCATGGTTTGTAGCTAATAAATATACACATATCAGGTACAGACAGAATATACTAAATACAACTCAGGAGAGAATTAGAAGCATCCACATGCACAATATCACCTTTATGTAATCACAGATAAACACAAATTTCATTTAATCATGTTTTTACCTCATGTAAATCAAAAAATGTTTTGAATCCTCCTGAATATTGAACTTAGATATCGTGAATGATAATTTTATGTCGGTGGTCAGTGTTTTCTCTGGGACCAAAAAGACTGAAATACTAAATTACAAAAGTTCTTGATATTCACCAAATATTAGGACACATAGTATATATTTTACATCAGTACTCACACACGTTTTTCATCCTGGTAATGACTTATTTCCGCGGATTAATTTGCTGACCTTTACTTATAAACTGCCGACTGATATATAAATGTGCAAGTACCACAGAATATTAATTTATTATTATATGCGAAGAAAAGATAAGAAAATTTTACGTACGAGGGGTCTTCAAATAGTAAGTTAGAGACTGTCGTGATAGGCCATGTAACTTGCAAATTACTCGGTTGACTTTTCAGCTTCGCAGGCGGAAGTTGAAATACGCTGGCGCTAGAGTGCTCTGATTTTTAGCGTGTAACATGTCTGTGTGCATCTTAACTATGTCGTTCCGTGAGAAACAGAATCTCAAAACGCAGAAAATACGAATTCGGAGAGTTCGTCTACACATGGAACACAGACGAGGGCTGCGACATCTGCAACAATCCGTCGGTTGTGTTCAGTGTCATGGATCATAGCCCGTACATTCATGACTAGGGCTCGCCTGTTTTCCATGTGTTTCAAAAACTTAAAGATTACCATCGAGGTCTTCGCTTCAATCGTAATGAAAGGGTGCAAGCAGAGGTGATGTAGGTGTTGGGTTGGCAGAGGAGCCAACACCGTGTTACGAGAGGTGGCCGAAATGCACGCGTTTTAACTCACGCAGCCTGGCGTGAGGAGGGAAGGACTATACTGGCGTGAGGTCTGGAACATGACAAGGAATTAGAATTCAGAAAGCGGACGTAATTAGTTTCATACTTAACTTTAATCCATTGTGAAGAACGTCGCACTTGACGGTACATGATTCACAGTATTTTCTGTTCAGAAGACATAGTAAATGAATATCGTGCCTTGCTAGGTCGTAGAAAATGACGCTGCTGAAGGCTATGCTAAACTATCGTCTCTGCAAATGAGAGAGTAAGTAGTCAGTGAACCATCGCTAGCAAAGTCGGCTGTACAACTGGGGCGAGTGCTAGGGAGTCTCTAGACTAGACCAGCCGTGTGGCGGCGCTCGGTCTGCAATCACTGATAGTGGCGACACGCGGGTCTGACGTATACTAACGGACCGCGGCCGATTTAAAGGCTACCACCTGGCAAGTGTGGTGTCTGGCGGTGACACCACAGTAGGCATGAAGAATAAAGGTGTAGAATGTTAATAACGTACGCTTTAATTAAAAAGCCTTAAGAGATTCACCACTTTGTACACATCCTGCAACGACATACACATTCACATTCACAGTAGAGAATGCAAGGCGCCGAAGAGAGTGAGGAAGAAGAGGTGGAATGTGATGGCAAAAGCGATGCATTTCGAATGAGGAAATGCTCGAGAACACCAAACCCTTAGCCAACACTGACAGTAAAGTTGCTCCATACCATGTGCCGTGTCCACCTGAGATACTGAATACAGCACGGAGAATTTGAATCAGATGGTTGTTGCCTGGATGTAAGGGTTTCACGTTATGCAGTGCACTAAATATATTTGTCTCGCAGAAAAAACGAACTGGTTATTGCAATACCATAAATATAGCAGAATCGCGCCATATACGCAGCGACTGCAGAGAGTAACACACGTTGTCCCACGCTAAGATCACTGCGCAACTGGACTGGCGCGTTATGGGAAGAGAGACAATCCTTGAGACTTCTGCAGACACAGCTACACTGCGGTACGGATAGTAACTGCCTCACAGTTTGAGAGTGAAATGGAACGGCGACTGGAAAGCTGCTACAAAGTTGAACTGCGCAAGAAAGTCCGATTCTTGTGGGCAAAACATCTAAATTGCACACAAACTAACCGTGAATTCTGGCTGTGAGTGTACAAAATGCAATGACGCGTTCCGCTGTGTTGAAACGGTGTTATCAATTTAACCGATGCTGAACAGCCTTGTATGACGCTGATAGGAATGGAAGGCCGTCGATATCGACTTGGGTCGCAGACGACAATGTCCAGACCATCGAGGAACTGATTCAAAGAAGTCTCGGTTTATCCGCGTTGAAGACAAACACTTAGCAGTTCTGGAATGGCTCCGTGACCAACGAGCGGTTTTCTGTCGTCGAGTAATTGAAGGATTGATAGAAGGCTCCGAGGCCTATTTACACAGATTTGTAACTATGTTGCTAAACTGTCTCATGTATCTGTGTCAGTTTGAAGTGCAAGAGAGCATTCTACACCTTTATTCTTCATACCTATATCACCTCTGCTTGCACCCTTTCATTACTATTGAAGCGAAGTCCTCGAAGGTAATCTTTAAGTTTTTGAAACAGATGGAAAACAGGCGAGCCCTAGTCATGAATGTACGGGCGATGATCCATGACACTTAACACAATCGACGGATTGTAGCAGATGTCACAGCCCTCGTCTGTGTTCCATGTGTAGACGAACTCTCCGAATTCATATTTTCTGTTTTTTGAGATTCCGTTTCTCACGCAACGACATAGTTACGATGCACACAGACATGTTACACGTTAAACCCGGAGCGCTCTAGCGCCAGCGTATTTCATCTTCCGTATGCGAAGCTGAAAAGTCAACCGAACAATTTTGCATGACACGTAATACCTTAACCAATCTTGTGAATAGAATAAAAAATTTGGAGGCATTACTTTTGAGCACGCTCTCGTACATCGAAAAAGTTTATCTTTACATTGTTTTCAGCAAATAAACGATCTCTTATTCTATAGCGGAATATATACACATGTACAACCTGAGATTACCTTTCTATAATCAAACCACACCTACAGTGCGATAAACAGCTTTCTTCAGTCAGATGCTGAAACTTACTGGGAGATTTTGGAAACGGAACCAAGTGTAGAACAGAAAACATATGGTGCAAAGTACAGCCTACAATCAGGCACAACAAGTTCAGTTTCAGGATCTTCATGATACAATAAAACAGTAGCAATTGACGGAAGGGAGACCTTCAAGATCTTGCAGGAAATAGTTCCATTGTGTTTCGATGTATCTGTAGAAAAACAGTTACCAGCCTCCTCCTCTCCTGAAACTTTCGAAACCTGCTGGAGCTTCTAATAGGTGCTTTTATTGGAGTGTAGTATTGACTTCTATCGTACACTAAAAGGCCCCAATCCTCTGCCCATTCTTCCTTGGAAAGTTTCGTCATCCGTAACCTGAATTCTTAGGATGATAAATGACATTAATTACAGGGTGAGACGCACCGGCCTTGTTCGTCATATATTCGTCCTAGTCATTGTAAACTAATACCAAGTGTCCTCGGTTCCATGGAAAGGAGATAGATGTACCTCTTCGCTTATTTGCAGTACCCGAATATTCATTTTACTGATCCATAGACATTGCTGAACACATTCGTATACACATTTGGATTGTTACGTTACAGAACGTTCTGGAGCACCGCGGGACGACCAGATTTGAGAGTCTCTCGAATCGCTATAGCTTCTGCTGTACAAAATGAGAAATGTGGTGGAAGACGAAATTGCTTGGAATATTTCAGTTTCTGGACAAGAAATACACATCGTACTGCTGAAATCTCTTGCAAGCACAAGCCATTAGTATAAACATGAACAATGTTCGTCGAATACGACAGTTGAGCTGTAGTAGAGAATTTTGAGGTTTACAGACATATGTAGCAATGAAGTACGAAATGGGCCTATGTAGATATGAGATTGAATTCAACCGTAGGTGTTACACACCGGATCTAATGTTTTAACTAGTCAGCAATTAAGACGCTACATTTCCGATTTGGATCTTATGTGCGGAAGAATTTATCTTACACGCAGTAGGAGGGTGATTGATCTACTGTCGGACTGCTGTCCCTCTAGACCAATAAATCTTCTCGCCAAGTACTTAGTCGTCAAGCACAAAATCTAACGAATTCTCTCTGGTCTGAATTCCAGTTACGATTTCTGAGTTTCCTTGTTGTACTCCACACATCAGATATCTTAATATCTCTACTCATCGTTTCACAATAATTTATCCAGATAAGACTTTTTTAGTTCGTTTTTGGAACCCGTTAGTTTCGCATCCGGCTTCTAGCAGTGCGGATTGTCTGCTGAAGATAAGGAGAGCTTATATTGCTTAAATGCTACTCCACGTTGTTCAGTAATTGTGACGATTCCGTATCCCATGTCACAGAGCTGTTAATCTATAACGAAGTAGCATGTCGTTTTTGGGATAGAGAGATCTGTCACATTTAACACATTGAACAATGTGTAGCAGGATACGTGCTGCGGATCCGTTTCTGGCACAACAGCTACTGTATTCTCCACGATTGATTGAAAGAGTGCCAAGGAGTGTTAGGGAAGAATCCCACGTTCTTGCTGTCGGTTTGTCATCAGAACATTAGGGAAATGATCTGATCCTAATGGGTCATTCCATATTAGGTAGAAACCGTATCATCTGGTAACGAACATAACGTGATATCGTCAACAGAGCTGCCTCTATGGGGGAAGACACATCAGGAGAGGACAGCCATCGTTGACAATTGACAGTATGTAAACAACAAAATCGGTAGCACCCGTCGTAAAGGGTGTGAAAGCATGTATTACTGAAAATCGATTTTAGTCACTGAGTAACCACCTTCAGTGCAAATATTAAAGTCTTGAAGACCCACGTAATAATAGCAAATATTACAACTTCAAGTTGGGATCAAATGACTCTGAGCACTGTGGGGCTCAACATCTGACGCCAGCAGTCCCCTAGAACTTAGAACTACTTAAACCTAAATAACCTAAGGACATCACACACATCCATGCCCGAGGCAGGATTCGAACCCCCGAATGTAGCGGTCGCGCGGTTCCAGACTAAAGCGCCTAGAACCGCTCGGCCACAAAGGCCGGGCAAGTTGGGATCAATATAGAAGAACATGGCAGTTGACGAACAGATTTTTTCTTTAAGTGCTCTGCTCTTCTATATTGTATACCCAACAGGAGCATCGTCTTAGTGTCACTGTCCCACAGTGCAGGCTCAAAATATGAACATTTCACAATATGTCTTGCTGTGGCAAACGGACACAATCGTTTGCTGCCTTTTGCGATTGATATGGTGTATGGTGTGTATTAAGAGACTTGTGGAGGCACCATTAATTTATGGGCGGTTGTCAGAAAACCACCCAAAACTTTTTTCATGTATTCTTTCTACCAAAACCGAGCCGCGGATTCCAAGACGGATTTTAATAGCATATGACTGGATTTCCTACGATATACTCCTACAATACCGAGTCCAGATAACCTTGAAAGTTGTTTTCATATCTTCATCCGTTTCCGTGAGACGAAGGTCGAAAGTTACCCTACGTGAACAAGTAATATATGCATGTGTAACGGGGTGTGAGGCGAAATAGTATTTTATACGGCGGAGATTCAAGCGTTTCTACTGGTAATGTATTTGTCGAAGTTGATCGCATTGTTGCAAGGCAAAGTCGCTGGCAACCAAAATGTACTGCTTCGCCGGCCGGTGTGGCCGTGCGGTTAAAGGCTCTTCAGTCTGGAACCGCGTGACCGCTACGGTCGCAGGTTCGAGTCCTGCCTCGGGCATGGATGTGTGTGATGTCCTTAGGTTAGTTAGGTTTAATTAGTTCTACGTTCTAGGCGACTGATGACCTCAGAAGTTGAGTTGCATAGTGCTCAGAGCCATTTGAACCATTTGTACTGCTTCAAGTTTATGAGGTGCACCTTTGGTATCCATAATCGATGACTGAGCGGAGGAAGCCCTAGGGTACGTTCAAGAGAATGGTGGGCTCCACACCCCACCACGTTACATCTACATATATAGTAATGTTAATGCTGTTTCCTGATTACAATAGATATGTGATTATCCCATCTGAAGTGCGTCCCAAACACCCTAGGCTTCACTTACCTATGGGAAGGAGACACTATGTAATAAAATGGATGAATACACCGTCGCAAACATCTGCGGTTGAAGAGAACTATCGAACATTTCTGAGTTGAAATTGTTAGGTCGTTGACATTGTCATATTGTGTTAATGCGTAAACGACTCTGTCTAAAGCCATGCAATGATATTCAAGATCATGCTGTACAGGATTCAAGACGCTCAATTGGCTTCAAGATCGTGGTGTATAGGAGAAAGGTATAAATCATCTGCAACCCGGAGAATTTCAGTGCCGGTTGAAATGATGTTGTCCGTGGTCAGTATCACGTGTGTACTTTTAAAACATATAAGGGCGGGGCATGGAACACTGAGGCAGTCCTCTCTAGGTTGTACGAGCAATTTGTTCTGCAGTCAGAGCACTGTATCATAGGAAGGTTTGAATACCAAACAAAAACGTCTCTGGAATACACATATCCCTTAATTTTTGTAGTAGAAGTGAATTTTAAACATTGTCGTAAGCACTTTTACGTCGATAAACGAAATGCAAAATTGTTGCCTAGTGTTGAACGTTCGAAAAATTTCAAATTCTATAATACGAAGAACGCATAGTTTCCGTTACCCTTCGGAAACCCCACCTGGTTTTCTGAAAACAAATACTTCTATCGCAGCTACCACTCTGAGTGGGTCTTAATAAACTATCTAAGGGTCCTTCTGGCTCAAGACGACGTTCTACTTCCGGCCATTGCTTTAGGTCACGGAGCTGGAATAATTATTTGAACTGTTCAGTGAGGAGAGGAGTGTCATCCAAATACCATTGAAAGTTCGTAGAAACTTTGTCAGTGCACTATTTGGCGAATTACACAACGAAGGATAGTGAACATGATTCACTCCAAGGACAGAGTTCGTCGAGGACTGCAGCATTTTCTTCAGCTCTTTTAGCTGAAAAGGTGATCACAGGATATGGCCAGATTCTGTGGCTACTGGTGGAATAACGGGACTGCAATCGTAAGACAAACATTTGGTCCGGGCTTCATTTGCGATTTCTGAGTTTTCATACTGTATTCAACATATCGGACAGCTTAATAACACTATTCAACGTTTCACAATAACTATTTGTTTCAGATGTTCCTGGCTTTTTTTTATTTTTACAACCTGTTAGTTGTAGCATCTGTCTTCCAGCATTGCAGGTTGTCTTTTTAAGATATGGAGGTCCTATGTTACTTACGTGCTAGCCAACGCTATGCAATCATTTGTGAAGATTCCGTATTCCATGATATCACAGGGGTGTTAGTGTGTAACGAAGAAGCGTAATACGTTGTGAGCCGGAAACGTAGTTTATGAAGTGGCGTGGCACCGATGAACAAGTTGTAAAGTGTCTTCACTTACATCAGAAGTGTTCTGGGAAGCGCACGTTGTAGTACTGAAGCACAGGGAAAGTTTTGTGCGCGTTAAATCCTCTGTGAGGTGTAAAATTAGTCGCGCAATATTTGAGTTTCATATAAGTAATGTTTCAAAATTTTAATGACCCATAAAATTCTCTCCATAAAAGTGACTTGCCCTACTGTGGTTGGCAAAAGTGGTGAAGTAGCGGAAAAATGCTCCTACCGGAGCACGAAAACGGCGAACACGCTGTTGTTCAAAAGACTCTGACAGAAAAGTGGAGTACCAGCAGCCTCATCTTACTTTCCTCAGCACCTTTAAAAAATTTCCCAAAAATTATGGCATGCAGACAAATTCGCGCGCTTTTTTATGCAGAGAGAGAATGTTAAAGCAGCAGTGGAAAAGACAAAGATATACTGGAACATAGTAAAAGTTGATTGTGGCATAGAAAGATCGAAGGATACATTAGAATTGTGAGAGAAAGAGAGTGTACAGTGGCATAGGTTCGTAGTTGACAGTGCTAGGAAATGAGTGAAGGGGACTGTGCTAGTGATACAGGAGTAAAGGGAAGGTGCAGCTGAAAGTGAATGACAGCCAGTGATAAAGAGAGACAGCGTCTACGACAGTGCCATCGAGGACGAGAGAGATAGCGACAGTGAGAAGGCGGCGGCAGTTTGAAGGGGTGAGTGAAATAGTAGCAGTAGGAGAGAGCAAGAGGGAGACAATGACAGTGGGGGGATACAGTAGTAGTAGTAGGGGTGTGGGTTACAGTGAGGGGAGTTTGTCGGAATGAGAGATGAGTTGCCGGGTAAAAATAGAGTGCGAATATATTCGCGTGCAAAAACATTTGGGAAAATTTTAAAGGCGCTGAGGGAACTATAATGAGGCAGCTGGTAGACCATACTTCAGTCAGAGTCATTTCAAACAGGAGAATATTCGAACTTTGTGCTCCGATAGGATTCGTTTTCTCCAGAACGAATTTACCTATCTTGCGATGTAAGCGTTGAAATCACCAGAGGTTGTTCAACAGTGCATTCCACTGCACTTCGCTTACATTGCTTTACGGGGAGAAACGTACCGACAACAGGGCGAATGATACAAAACGTAATTATATCTGTGCTACTGGTATCTACAGTCTTATAGTACGGGAAGTGATCTGTGCTTCCGAAAAAGTATCTTCTTCTCATAGCAGGACAGGGACACCGCCTTTCCTGGGATAGAGGAGGCAGGAGGATAGTCTGTGAGTTTCCGGCAGTCTTCATGTGATATTTTGTAGTTTTAGGGTATTTTTCAAACAAATTGAGGAAAGGGTCAAGTGCATGTGAGAGGTAGTCCACAAAAAATTCGTAACTTACTGACTGCTGTGCAGCAACAGTTTGAGGCGGTGTCATTTTGCTGTCTGAATACATAAACTCTGAATCACATGTGTTCTAATGTTCTTTTGTCTTCGCAGGTGCTTTACAGCATTTCGTGCTGTCTGTGTCTTCCCTGCAGGAAGAAGACACGTGATTTGGGGCAGAAATCAAAGAAAGCACGTTCGACGGAAGTCTATGATTACAGAAATGTGGACATGGAGAAGGTAAGCACTGAGTAACTCCAAGGTGTATGAAAAATTACACAATGAAGCCAACGACCAGTTACATTACAGTTAATATAGTCACTGATACAGCACCATACAGAATCTCACTGTATCAGCTTCTGGACTCGGCTGAACTCTCTCAACTACTCGTCATAAACAAGCCATCACCTAACGGCATCTCCTCCTACAGTGCACACTGACCCCACCGTTTTATAAGTGCATTTTCAGCGACAGTGAAATAAGTGTGGATCGAGCCACCTAACCCAATTGCAGCCACACGTCTTCGTATCCATCACCCCCATAACACTAGCCGCTCATTTTCCTATGATCTTCGGATCAGCGTAATAGCTATACCTGCTTACAAAAGGACTCGTAATAACTGGTGACAACGGTAACAACACTAATGGTTGAAATTAAGCTAGTAAACTGAACCGAAGAAAACATTTCGGCTGTACACGTACGCATCCCGGACCGACCAAAACTTCCATATGTCACACATTGCCCATATTTTCTATGTTCGCATTTTGTTGTGCATGCGGAGGGAGAGACTAATTATTACTACCATCACACAGTCTGTGTTAATACGATGTCTGTATATTACATTACAATTTCCTTCAGTCAAGCATGCAGTCATTAACGGTTTGAGAAAAGAAGAGCGCGTACTTATGTTCTTCCTACTAGGAGGCAACTTCTGTACATAATGTGGCAATCAGTCGCAACGCTACGGACACCAGCATGCTGTCTTTAATAAATAGTAAAGTGAAGTACGCATGAAGGCAACCGAAAATTACATTCAGTCGATATTGTTACAGAATTGTGGGTCAAACCGTAAAAACATGTCTGGTAGGATTAAACATCGTTCCTTTTGAGAATATTCAGGAGTAGCAATTGATAAATGGTTCAAACATTTAGGAAAACTTTATATCTTTTAATGGATAAGTTAATTTCCATTAGTAGATATAACCCAGACATCTCACAGCATCGCAGACCACGTGGTATTAAATTGGTGCACAGTAGATTGTAATACGTCTACAATTATTTACGTCATGAATACTCTTCCCAGCAAGCATCGGTGAGGAATGTCTGACATCATGACCTTAACCAGAGCTATATGACATAGCATTATTTTCATGACGCCATCAATAAGGATATGCGTTTAGTGTACGCAGATGTGTGTTGCTTAAGTGATATTTAATGTAGCAGGCTTTCTGAAACCTAGAGAGGCTTGGAATGTTTATGTTCCGAGTCTTCAGATGACATGTCATTCGTCAGTTGCATAGAGATCACAGTGGGACGATGGCAGCAGAATGAATTTGCCTTTTGCGGGCACGCGCTCCATCGACTATACTAACCAAGAACGACACACGACCTGTCCTCACAAGTGTACTTCCAGCAGTGCCTCATTTCCCGACTTCCAAACTTCACAGAAAGGCAAAGGTCTTGTACTCGAGTTCCAGTCCGGCATATTCCGGCCTTCATATTTCACTACGTGTTTACTGAATATATCTATCCACATTTGCTTCACATATTGTAAACCTTCATTGTACATACAATTTTTCTCCTTTCAAGCGCCAGCTTAACTATTACAGGATGCCTTAGCAGTAGCCATATTACCGTGCCACAGTTTTGTCTAGTGTTTTCCGTTAAAATCTTACCTCACGTTTTCATTCTTGTGGCTCTTAGTTCTCTGCCTTATTTGATGTCTTAATTTATAACCGCCATCTCTAGCACCGTACTTCACGTCTCTTAAACGATACAGTTATGGACTGCATATGTTGTATAAAATCTGTTTCAGTATTGTAAGTCAAGTGTGTAGAATGTTCGCATCTGTTAGAAAAATATGCAACCCACTCTTCCAGGTTTATGGCCGCTTGAAAAAGAGGAGGGTGTCACAAGTGCCTTCTGTCTTTGAGATATTTCCCTGCCAATGGACCCCAGAATCAGCTAGTCGCATCAAGTATGGAGATAATAGTGTGGACTGTACGCTGAAGGACGGCTATGCAGAGGTAAGTCAATTTCAATACAACCATGTGAAGTAAGCTGAAAGAAAGGGTAAGAAAGAACGAGAGAGAAGAATGACCAAATAAAGTAGCAAACTGTACGCTTTGCAGAATCTGTTACTCTGCCGGATCACTCTTTCATTTGTACATGAAGGACTAAATAAGAATTACATTTGATTACAATCCAGTAATAGTATCGTGCACTGGTTACAAGAACCTAAGGTAAATCAAAGGTGAAAAGCAGCAGTAGTACTCGTGCACTAAGCTTCCTCTGTAAAACTGCCGTGGGTTCGGAATATATCACTCGTTTCATACGCAATAGTGTTCTTCGGCGCTCCACCTTCATGAAATGAAAAACGAAGGTTAACAGTGACTTAGTGCACCAAAACTGGCAAAAGCTTTCGACGTGCTACCTCAGTCTCCAGTAGACAGGTTACGGCCATAGGGAGTGTTAGTTTGGATATCCTTGCATAAAGCTAAGCACTTCCATAAACTGCTAAAAGCTTATGCCTTCAGTTTAAAAGGAAGACGAAAGATGACTTTAATTTGAGTGCAGTAATTTCAGGAAGTAGTACATACCCACTGCAGAAAAATGTACACAAGGGCACAACGATATAACGTGTGTTTCAGTTCCAGTCCATGTGACGCTTACCTAGAGCCGATGCAGGAGGAAGTTTAGAAACTTTAAGAATAGTTGATAAGAAAATAAATAACCGGAACATAGAACACAGAGGTGTTAGAGAGGGTATTAGAGGGCGGGGATTCTTAAACAAAAGATAACAGTGCTGCCGTAGAGACCCAATGTAATGTTCCAGAATCGGAATTCGAGGTTGATTAGGCGGTGAGAAGGAACACAAAACATAAATTGAAATGACGATGGGAAGAATAAGCTAAGAGAAATTAGTGTGATAACAAAGACAATTATAAACATAAATTTACATTTTCGTTAGTAAGCACTCTCACTTGCAATTCCCTACGTATTTAATTGTGTACTGGCACTTCAAATTTATTTGCTGTAGTGACGTAAGTTAACTGTTTGTTGATGCCTTAGCACTAGTAGCAACAAACTACACATAATTTACTAAGTGTGCTCCATAAATATCTTTCTTTGTCTTTTCACTCTAGTACCTTTTAGCTCTCTACCTTATTCGATATCTTAACTTTCAGCACACATCAATAGCGCCGTACCAAAATTCTTTTAAAACTACAATTACCGGCTACTTATTGAATATATAGTCTGTTTAATTACTACAATTTAAATATCTAAACCATCATATCTGCTGTATACATGTCTTGCCTAAATTAGTGATGGTAAAAATAAAACTCCCCCAGGTTCGTCTGTTCGGGCGCTTCAAGGTGATAAATGTGGACGAAGAAATTCCTCCGTCTTTTTCCCACGGTTTCAAGCTTCCTGTAGAACCTCGCAACCGCCGGAAGAGACGAGAGAAGAAACAGGAGAATCCCATTGATGTAAGTCAATATTATTACTACCATGATAAATAAGCAGGAGGGAACGGCCAGACAGCGTGAGAGGGAAGAATGCACAGATAGTATCTCAGGTGGTATGCACTGCGGAATCCGCCACTCTGCCAGGTAATACACTGAAAAGCCAAAGAAATTGGTACACCTGCCTGATATCATGTAACGAATGAAGTAGTGTTGGAGGGAACTGACAGCATGAATCCTGCAGGACTGTATATAAATCCGTAGGAGTTCGAGGGGATGGATATCTCTTCTGAACAAGGCATTGTAAGTCTCAATATTGTTCATGTCTGTCTCCAGCTGCACACGCCTCACACCATTACTGAGCCTCCACCAGTCCCCTGCTGACATGCAGGGTCCATGGATTCATGAGGTTGTCACCATACCCGTACACGTCCATCCACCCGATACAATTTAAATATAGAGACTCGTCCTTCCAGGAAATAACTCGTCAATAGTCCAATGTCGGTGTTGACGCGTCCAGGCGTGGCTTAAAGCTTTCTGTACTGTACTCATCAAGGATATACAAGGGGCCTTCGGCTGCGAAAGCCCATATCGATAATGTTTCGTTGAACCGTTCGCACTCTGACACTTGTTGATGGCTCAGCATTGACATCTTCATTAATTTGCAAAGAGGTTGCTCTTCTGTCACGTTGGACGATTCTCTGCAGTCGTTGCTGTTCTCATTCTTGCAGGATGTTTTCCCGGCCACATCCATGTCTGGGATTTGACATTTTACAGGACTCCTGATATTCACGGTACACTCATGAAATGATCGTACGAGAAAACCCCACTTCATCGCTACTTCGGAGATGCCGTGTCCCATCACTCGTTTGCCGACTATAACACCACATTCAAACTAAGTTAAATCTTGATAACCTGGCGTTGTAGCAGCACTAGCCGATCTAACAACTGCGCCAGACAGTTATTGTCTTATACAGGCGTTGCGGACTCCAGCGGTGTATTCTGCCTGTTTACATATCTCTGTGTTTCAAAACTCATGCCTATAGCACTTTCTTTAGTGCTTCAGTGTATTATTGGGAATCTCTCAAACTCCATACGTGCTTTCAGAGCATGAGAGACCGCAGCTGACACTCAGATTTACGAGAGAGACATTCACTCTACTACAGACCAATAATATTATCCTCAACTTGTTACAAGGCCCTAAGGTAAAACTAAGGTTGCATGCAAGAATATAAATGTTGAAAGGAATGCTAGGCTACGAAACTGAAGAAGAAGGAAGATGAAGAACAATACACATAGGGAGACGTGGCTCCAGTATAATTGGTGCAAATTAATCAAAGAATACGATATTAATATGTTCGGAGGAATAATGAATCATCTTATAATATAGAAGGACAGTGTGAAAGGAGTATGAATTTAAAATATGTAAAAAACAATATATCGAGACACTGATAAACAAATAGTAAATAACTCTACACGAAGTATTGTTAATCAGGCGTAGTATTTCAATCTGGCGAAAGATACAGTGTAGCAATATCAAAATATATTTATATTTTCGTTAGTAATCTTCCTTTTTTAAATCTACCGGCACAGTTACTGTAAGATTGCAAGTAGTAACCACCGAAAACCATCGAAGACGTTACATATAATACGGCTATAAAAGGATGCGTCCTGTTTTTAGATAATCATAGTCTTTCTTGGTTTCACTCTTTTTCATGGTCTAATGACTTTACATCATGACACGCCCTACCCCACTCTATACGCGATGGTCTGATTCTTTTTTTCTAACGTGCCCTTATCTTCACAATTTTAACATACATTAAAAACACTGTATTTCACGTTTATTACAGCCTACAGTTAAGCCTTAGTTACTTAATATGTAATCCATTTATGAATGCTGAGACAGACGTCTAAATATTCTGTCCTTTAGACACATGCTATTCCAGCTCAGTCACTAATGAATGATAAACTGGAACCTCCCACAGGTCAATTTTTCTTGGGACTTCGGTGAGGAAGAGATGGCTGAAGAGATTCCACGTTTTGAGGAAGACACTTCCAAACTGAGTGCTCAACCTGAAATTTTACCGCAGAAACCTGAGACAGAGTTGTTCGATGCTCCGCAGGAGGGCCGTACTGAGGTAAGTCAGTAGCATTACTACCATGAATAGTTAGTAGGAAGAAATGGCCCGACAGGGTTACAGCGGAGAAAAGCCAATTACACGTCTGACTGCATGCCTTGCAGAATCACCCTCTCTGCGAAATTTGTTTATTTATTTGGAATGTCTCACGCTCCAGACATTCCTACATGACAGCAAAATGCAGTCGAAAATCAAGTTTACATGAAGGACCGTACAAGGGATTCATTTTATTACAATTCAGTAATACTAAAGTCCATTGGTTACAAGCTGTTAAGGTAAACTTCAGATCGAACTCAATACTACTGTTGAGATACAGTAAGCTTCAGTTGTAAAATTTCCATGAGTTCGGAGTGCCACTAGCGTGACACATGTCGGTCTAAAAGGTGTTTGGATGCACCGATTATAGACGACAGCCTCGTAGAGTCGGAGCTGGTCGAGCTCTACTGCTGGCCAGACTCTCATCTGTCCATCGGTGTCGTAAGCTCGAGGCAAACGTGTAGGATTAGAAGCAGACTTTCAGTTTGCGACGATAGCGTTATACACGCAGTGCGATTTCGAATTGTGGGCCGAGCGAGATTGAAACCGGTTGACTCATTATTAACGCAACTACGACGAGGATAGTGTTGAGCGATTTATGGAAACGTGGAATACATAAATCCGCGTAGTAAAAGTGAAATTATCACAGAACATACTTCTTTTGGAAATAAATCCTTGGTTACCTTATGTCTTTAAGAAAGATATAATACTTTACTGAAGCATACGATGGCATCAAAGCTGGACTGTTCTGAAGCTTGCCACTAAGCTGAAGTTGACCTGTGGCTGCCAGTAGATTGCGTCCTCAGCCATTTTGTGGGAGAAACAGACGAGGTCGGTTACAGGCCTCACTGTTCTGTAAAAGTAGACCGCAGTTGCACAACTTGTCTCATCAACACACATTAAACAGAGGTATCATTGCGAAGACGTATCTGTAGTAAACGGAAAAGCTGCGATGCAGTTCTGTAATTGTGTGACATTAGGCAGACCTATTAGTTGAAATGATGTCTCGAATCCGACTTCCAGATGTCAGGGGATTTGAAACCAAGAGCTGGAAATAAATGACTATGAACGCCCTAAATTAACATGTTGTGTGGCAGTAGGGGATAGATGAAGAAGACAGAAGGAATCACAACATCTCAATGATTGTAGCCGACTAGATGGTGAACGTGCCACCTAAGACAGATGATAGAAACGGAATGACTATTACACAAAATCAGTATGCGTGGTAACGGGTACGATGGTTCAATCCCTTGTAAAAGTTCAACAGGATAAATGTGACGACATAAAGATTCCGAATGAACTTATGGAATATTCTATAACATCGACAAAGGCGCTCTACTGGGACTCTTTTATCTACCTTCTAACATAGTTAACACCTAATTGCTCCAGCTAAACTTTCGTGGCGTCTGTTTTGCCTTATTGTGATACTGCCAACGGTTGTTCTAATGCTGACGCTCACGTGATCTTTTAATTACGTTCTTGATGAAAACTATCTGGATAAGTAGACTGTAAGAGTATAAAAATTGTAAGAGCATACGAGCAGTTGGCAGAGACCACGTGGAATCAATGGCACAAGCCGTAAGGAAAGGGCGAATGAAGGATGGCCGAGGCATTTTCGGTACAGGTTCTGACAGACGTACCACGAGAACTGAAACAGTGCCATCCCATCTGTTCGTCCACACCGGTATCTATCGGATTTGATGCCGAAGTTATAGATAATTACTATAGTATTACGACGTCTTTGTTGGATAGCAATTCATAAAAAGAAATATGACAAGAATTTTGATTTGTACAGTCAGTAGTAGGCTGCCTTCGAGGCTAAATTATTTAAATGAAAAAGTATTTTGGATCACCTTCCGCCGCAGGCTGAGCAACTTCTTATGGGGCAAACTCTATATCTACATATATACTCCGCTCGCCACCATGCGGTGTGTGGCGGAGGGCACTACTCCCGTTATAGTCATATTTATCCCCACCATCACACACACACACACACACACAAACACACACACACACTTTTCCACTCGCGATTCGCACGAGGGAAAATCGACTGTCTGAACGCCTCAGTACGAGCTGTAAATTCCCTTATCTTTGAATGGTGATCATTGCGGGATTTGAAAGGTGGTCGTAATAATATATGCAGTACATCCTCGGCGAAGATAGGATTTTTGGAATTTAGTGAGCAGCCCCTTCCCTTTAGCTCGTCGTCTATCTGCAAATAGTTCCACTTCAAACGTCATAACCATGTAATCCGAAGACAACGAATGTGCGAAATACGTCTTACATAGTAGTATTTACCCAAAGACTGCACTTCTTAGTCGCAAAAGAGGATTACCTCTGACCAATTTTTACTTCAGGTACTAAATCAGAGTAAATGAATAATTTAGTAGGAAATGGAAATTTGTGCAAACTGTGTTACGAGTTCCGCTGGTCCTGTTGTAAAACATAGTCGAGATGCATCCAATCGAAAAGAACACATGCTCTTTCATCCATCATCCTTTCCCATATCTAGACAAAGTTTTCTAATGACCTCGTCAATGATGGTACGTTACGTCTCAATAAGCATACTCCCGTCATTGCGGCTGCCACTGCACGTACTTTCTACGTGTGATGTTGCCTCGCCACAGCTGTGCTGTTAGGGATACGTCGGATAATATCTTTTTTAAATTTACTACTGTGTCGTTGATGGTGTTGCACTTGTTATCTGAAATCCTAAGGAAGTCGATTACTTTATTGAATGACACGATCTGGGACAGATTCTATACGGCTAAAAACGTTCCTCACACTTATTAGCTGGGATGATTTGACCGAAGAGAGTGACGCACATAAATGCACGCAAAATAGTTCCACGTGATAACACAGTAATAATTCTAGATATAAAAGTGTTACCACTGCATGAATACAAATGTGTGATACGTAACGAAACAGAAAACATTAATGGGAAATATATGACTCAACAAGACGATTACTAGTATTGCATTAGCAAGTAATTCTATTTATTGGAGGTTAAAAATATGAAATCATACGCATAACAGACATCAGTTAAGTAGAAGAACAACATCTGTTGGGGGGAAGCGGATGTAACTTTATTGGAGTGAATTAAAACATAAATCTTTAACAACATCAGAGCAATCATACAAGTTCTGGTATATGACACATGAACGTGAAAGACGTGTGAACGTTTTATGCTTGACTAAACACTTTTATTGTAAATGAAATTAATTATCTGGACAACTGAGATATATGCTTCCTTTTAACTCCAATCGATATGACGATTATCGGATGTATTACTTAACTTTATACATGATTCAGAGTAGTAATAAAAGACATATATATCAACATTTTCTTTAGCTAACTGTCTTCTTTAGAGTTGAGTGCATGTTTTGCTACGTAGTTGCTGTACGTCTTTATGTGTCCTATTGTAAGAAGTAAACAAAAATTATCACAAACATTACATGCCATGTGGACCACAGAGAATGTCTGAAGTGTGTAGATCATCATTCTCTTAGCAAGTTTCATTCTTCTGCGTGATCATTTTGTATTATGGATTGCACGAAGCACTGCATGGGCAATAACCTGCTTCTTATGTTCGAACCTGAACGTATCTTAGCAATTCTTACTTTCAAGCGCCCGATTAACTATTCCTCCTTGCCTTACCAGTATTCACGTTAGCCTTTCAGATCAGTCTGGCCCATAAAAGTGTTCCCACTCCATTACATTCCTGTACCTGTTAGTTCTCTACCTCCATCTTACTTTTTAACAGGCATCTGTAGCACTGTTCTTCATCTTTATTAGAACCTACACATAGAGATCTCGTATAACCCATTTCAGAAAGTTAAGTCAGTGTCTAAGGTTCTCTGTAGGTTAGACGCTTGCCTTTACAGCTGAGTCAGTGATGATGAAGTCAAACCATCAACAGGTCCGCGTCATTGGGCGTTTCGACGCGACCAATCTGCTAGAAGATATTCCACCGCTCGAGAACGACGCCTGTAAACTGACTGTGAACGCCGAGACTATTTGCAAGAAAGCAGAGGTGGAATTCGTTTATCTTCCGAAGGAGGATCCCGCTGAGATAAGTTAGTGTTATTAGTACAATGAAGAGCTAGCAGGAATAAATGGCCACTCAGTTTGGAGCGAAGAAAAGACAAATACATCTGAGACTGTCTGTATTGCTGAAACAGCCACCCTGTCGGCCGATAATTTTCGCGAACCTCTCACAATCCGGTTACCTGTCACGACTATAAAATGTAGTCGACTGTCTCGTTTACATGAAGGACTAAACGAGAGATTCACTATATTACAATCCTATATTACACGCTAAGACAAAAGAACGACGCACCACAAACGAATTATCAGAATGGGAAGGATATCGGGAGACGTGATGTACAGGTTAAGACAAACAAATGACTATGCTTTCAAAAAAATTTGGTGATCTTAACAAACTGAGCAAGTGGACCTTCTCCAAGCAGTTGGTGGCCTTGGCATTGATTGACATCATTGTTGGATGTCCTCTTGAGATATGGAGCCACATTCTGTCCAGTTGGCGCGTTAGCAGCTCAAAATCCTCAGTTGGTTGAAGGTTCCCTTCCACAATGCTGCAGACGTTTTCAATTGAGAAGAGATCCGGCGACTTTGCTGGTCAAGTTAAGGTTTGGCAAGAACGAAGACAACCAGCAGAAACTCTCGTCCTGTGCGGAAAAGCATTATCTTGCTGAAATTTAATCCGAGGATGGTTTGTCATAAAGGGCAATAAAACGGGGTGCAGAATACCTTCGACGCACCACTGTGCTGTAAGATTGCCACGGATGACAACCAACCGAGTCCTGCTATGAAAGGAAAAGTCGCACTAAGCATTATTTCTGGTTGTCGGTCCATACGTTGGGCGAAATTCAAATTGGTATCTCACCGATGTCTGGGGCGTATATATGCGTTTTCAGCTAAGTATCTCTTTGACACGAGTAGAATTGTCTTCAGCGAAGAAGCTCTCTTCGAGTTGAGCACCGGTGACCAAAGAAGACGTGTCTCAGGAAGCCCCTGGCTGCCGCCCTCCGTACAGTCTGACAGCCAGGAGTGACGGTCTGGGGCGCCATTCTTTTTCACAACTGGAACCACTTGGATTCCATTCGCGGCACCTTTACAGTACAGCTGTACGTCGACGATATTCCATGCAACGCTTTGTTGCTATGCAGGACTTATATTTCAGCAAGACGAGAGTTTATACTGCCTCCCTTCTTGCTTGTCAGATCCTACCATGGCCGTCAAGTTCGTCGGATCTCTCCCCAATTCAGAACGATCGTAGTGTTATGCGTGTTGTCCTCCGTCCAGTTCGAGATTCTGATGCAGCAAACACTCCTATTGGCAGAATATGCCACGATGCCGGGAGCACATCCAGTAACAGCAGTAATCTGTGCCACGTCGAAAAACTGCTGGTATAAAGCCCAGAGGAGGAACAGCGCATTATTGACTCCCTCAATTTGTGAAGCCCTTTCTCTTACATAAATAATTCAGTTTAACTGAAACTGTAGTAATTTGTTAGTCTATATATGTACATCACTTGGTTATTTAGAGTGTACTCACGTCCTTCAATTACTAGACACTAAACTGAATCCAAGGTCTAACGCGATGGTATCACTAGAGATTATAAGCTTCCACTGCAAAATTGTCTCGGGTTCGGTATGGTTACGTGGCACCCTGCAACGACTTGAGTCGTGCCAGCTGTAGACCATAGTTCTTGCGAGTCACAAGTGACAGTATGTCACTGCTGGCTGGAGTCACATCCTTCCGTCTACACGGCAGGTTCGAGGTAGTGGTGTAAGATAAGCAGTTAACTTTTATTCCGCGACAAAGACGTTATTTACGTAGCGTGATTTCTGATTGGGAAATGACCAATACTCAAATCGATTGACTCACTTTCAACACATCTATGAAGATCAATGTTTTACGTAATTTATGGAAATGTGAAAAAACTAAATCTGGATAGTCGGTGAACATTTAAAAGGGCACGTACTGATTTCCAGTACTGTGTCTTAGCCAACTCACAACTTCTACACTTTGTAGTTTTCTTTGGAATATGGTCTCTATCTGGTTTGTTTCTTCCGGAGATGTAAGACTTCGCCGAAGTCGACTCCTTCAGAGATGAACTGTTCTATTAGTTTCTAGTGATCTCAGGTACCTCTTGCTTCAACGAGATTGCATCCTTAGCTACTTGCTGGAAAGAACAGAGGAAATTACCAACCTGCTGGACAGTAATGTAAACATTGACCGCAGTAGCATCGGTTCATCTGCTCGATTACGCACCAAACAGAAATATTAAAGCGAAGACGTATCATTATCAAAGGAAAAGATTGCGATGTACTCACATGTCTAAGCGACGTAAGAAAACCTATTACCTGAACTGGGCGCCATAGTAGGGTGTGTTAGTGTAATAGGATATGAAACCGGGAGGCAGAATGAGATGTCGCCTGAATACCACAGATGACCATGTTATGAAGTAGAATAAAGCAGTCAAAAACAATTACATCACTACAGTGACTGATACCCATGAGAATTTGACGTCCCATGTAACGCAGATTTTAGAAACCGACGGAATTATGACATTAACGCAGTAAGCTTGGTAACGAGGACTTTCGTTTCATCCAAAGTTACATCTAGGGACATGTCGGGAGCAGATGTAAGATTCATTGAAATATTTATGACGAACAATGATACTGAGCCTTTCTGCTGTGACAGAGTGATAATTCACTGAATGTTACACCAAAGAATGCGGATAACCTAACACACAAAATAACGGTGAACGTTTTATCATCTGATATGACAATAAGAATTAACAACGACGAGTTTAAAGGAGAATGGTATGATGAAGTGTGTTGAATGTTAGGAGATTAATAAAGCTATTGCATGTGAAGGTACAAGGACAACTACTATGTTACATAAGTTCAGTCGCCACTGCTACCAGAATATACCATGACGGAATATTTTTCGTGTAAGGATCCGTCTGTTTAGCCTCATCCACTATTTTGCTGTGAATAGCATCAGTACAGCTATAACCCTTGGTACGCACGGAACAGGCAACTATTAGAATATCAACCCGAGGCACAACCGTTGCTCTTGTTGTCTCCTGTATGAGGAATGGTATTATGCAGCTCGCCACAGTAGTCCATCGAGTGAGAGCCTCTTGGTTTCTTCATAACTATGGCAAGCGTCATTCATGTGAGTCCACTTTACATGTTCAAGTCTCCATCTATCAGCACAATTTTACAAACATCCGACGTTCCACGTCCACACACACTCCCTCAGTCCTTTTTCACCAACCTGATAACCCCTTGAGGCTTTATGATACATCCTATCAACAGATTCCATCTTTTATTCACTTTCTGTCATAAAAATATTTTTCTCCCCATCTCGATTGAGTTGCCCCATGTAAGCCACGCCATAGGTCCACTTCGTCTTCAGAACTCTCCTGGAACACTTCCCTTCAAAACCATTTGCTCTTTTCTGCCCTGAACCGCTTACAGTTCACTTTTCATTCATGTACAAGGTTAGAATACAGACAAATACCTTCAGAAAAGACCATGTAACATTGAAATTTGCCTTCTATGTTAAAAAATTTTGCTATAGGCGTCCTCAGTTTTACATCTTTTGCACTTCAGCATTCATCTGATATTTTTCCACAAAAGTAGCAAAACTCTTTTGATACTTTCAATGTCATTTCCTAATCCATTTCCCTCCGTAGCTCACAATTTCGATTTTATTCTATTGCATTTTACTACCTTACTTTCACTTTTTTAGCATTCAGCTAACAACATATTTTCCATAGGTTACCCATTTCGTCCAGCTGAATATTCAAGTAAAATACCGTCTCTGATATAATTGCATTGTCATCGAGTAAACTAAAGTTTTATTTTTTTTTCTTCCAGAACTAAAATATTCATTCCAAGTTTCGGTTTCCTTTCCGTATTGCTTGCTGAATGTCCACACTGAATAACACGTGGAATAGGCTAAAAGCCTGTCTAATTCGTGACTCGCATTTCATCCTTGTTACCTTCAGAAATGCAACAGGTATGAACGTCGGTTTGCTTTGCTTCAGTGTATCTCCCAAGTCGTAGAATTGAGTCAGTAATGGTTCGTGCATCTCTACATCCCTCTTGAACCTAAATTCATATTTTGCCAGTCTAATGATAATTTCGTGTCAGTTCTTTTCCAATCAATCCATTGACATTCACACTCCTTTGAAATTTTCCCACTTTCGAAGTGGGATCATTACATGTTTTTGAAGACTGAGAGAATGTATCCAACCTTGCACGTGGTACATGTCTGGTGAACTCTTTTTTTCTTGCTTCTCACAATGATCCCAATAACAGTAAAGAAGTTTTGTCTACTCGAGGTGTCCTTCTTCGACATATGTCTTTCAGTGGTCTGTGAAATTCGTTTCACAGTATAATGTGTTCCTTCTTACCCTCGTCTAATTCCTCTTTCCTTTCGATAATAATTACTTCAAGCTGGTGCTCTTTGTTGAACCTGCCCGTGCACTGTATCCCAGTTGCAGTTGTTCCTTTCTTGCTTCATACTGTCTTGCAATCTGAGCACTATGTATTGATTTATGTGATTGAGTTTTTTCCAAAGTTTTCTTAAATTTTCCTGTGTCTATTATTCTCATAGTCAAGTTTAGAGTTTCTTCTCCGTTATTTTTAAACTTGTGTATTCACATCTGCTGGCTTAATTTTCTGTATTTAGGTATTTTCTTGTCTCGTGAATAAAATTCATTACTGATGAGTTGTCTTTTCCTCCATTTGATCCTATGCATCTTTCATTATCACATCTCTCGAAACCAACCGTTCGTCATCTTTTGCAATACATCTCCCTTTCTGAATCAGTGGTTGCCTAAAGCTCCCTTTGAAACACTCGATAGTCTTCTGAAGTGTTCTGGTATCTCCAGGTTTCTAAAAGATACATAGCTTCCTTTCACTTTAAAAAAAAAACCAAATTAATCTGATTTCTGTGCACATTTTTCCATGCACTTTTCTTTATAATTACTTGCCCATAGCTCATGGCGCTCTGTTATATTTTGTATTTTCCTGCTCTCGAATTCCTGCCTTGCATCACAATTACTTGTTTTCTCCTTTCATGCAATGAATGTGTTTTTCTATTTAAACTTTATTTATTTCCACCTTCTAATTATGTACAAGCTAGCAGCCTATCGTACTAACATCATGTGGGTGTAGGACTGATGTTTATCTGGCTACTCATGTTCACCTGGCTACTAAGTTGTTCGGCCGCATTCCTATTTTCTTGTTCATAAATAAATCATCTCCTGAGAAATTTCCTTTTGCTTTCAGCTGTAGGAAGTACCCAAACAACGCACCCCACCTCACTGACCAAATTAGCTCCCTTTAGCAGGAATACGTGTATCAGAGGGAAGTGCCTAATCAGGACGCCAACGAGCACCTTACTTCGTCTCGCTGGCTGGAATGAGGCACGCCTCAGCCACGTAGCAGGCTTCACCAGTGAGGCAGCTGCATACAGTGGCACTTTACACTATACGCCGGCAGGCAGTGAGTTGTCTATTCGCTCGCTATTCCATCATTTCATTGCAACAGATTCCCTCATACCCTGACGCCCAGCACAATATCACATATTTCCGTATTTACTTTAAGTTATGTTGGGTGTCCAGAAACCGCAAAATGCACTGAATAAGCAAATGTGCACTAGGGGAAGGAGAGGAAATGGGTAGTTTTGGAGGACTCGTAACAGCTGAAATCAAACGATGCTTATAACTGACACACAGTTCTTCATCGAATAAAAGTAAACCACCGAGTTGGGTAATTCCCAATTATAAGACTGCTCGCAAGCAGTTGAACTTTCCGTTTTAGATTAACATCAACAAATTCAGATCAGATAATTCGATAGCAGTAACAACGCCCACATCAGACTGAATTACAAGCAAGGAATTACATTGAAAGAACAACTTAATTAATAACCTGCCAGAAATCGTATCAGTGTGTATCTAGTTAAAGTCCCGTTGCTAATAGAGAGATCTTCAGCGGTATCCTATTGTACATTGTGCGATAGACGAAGACCCTTTTTTTGTAAACAATTTACTTCTCTTTCATATTTTTTGACGGTTAGCAGCCGTACTGTATTCTCTGAAGGCTGGACTTCTTAGTATCATTTTAGCACTTCTCTGACGTTAACAGGACGTTGTGCTCCTGTCCTGGATTTGATTATACTGTGCTGCTACAACTCGAAATCTTCTATCATTGCTCGTGGAACTAGTACATGAGGCCATCTTTGGCGATTGAATGTGCTCGTATATTATAAATGTTGTGAGGCTGGTCTAAGATTTTCAATTTACTCAAGCAGTTTAATGCTGTTTTGTTCAACCAACTAGCCTATCATGAATGACTTCATTAAGTTCATTGTGTATGTATCTGGCTCTAGACTCTCGGAGTTCTTTGAAAATGAGTCTCAAGCATCTCTTTCATATGACTTGAAAAGATTTTATATTTGTCAGGTGTACTGTGCCCCAAAACCAACTTCTGTATGTCATGGCCTTAATCTTGAGTGCCTTATAACGTCTTATTTTTGTATTGACGTTCGCGTTTTTCTCTGTCTAGTAAGGGATGTAGAGCATGAATTACTCTGAGTGTCTTCTCCTTCTTAACTTGTATGTGTAAGTTGAATGCGAATTTACTGTCTGATAATACATCTAGGTATCTGACCTGGTTGGTCCCCTGTATCTGTTATTGATTTGCAGTCTGCCCCTCAGTTCTGGTCTTCTTGTGATGAACAGGACTAAGCGTTCCTTACCAGCACTCATACGCACAATGTTATATTTTGTCCGGTGCTCTGTGACAGTTACATGCCTCTAAAGGCGGCCTATGGCTGCATTCACTCTGCCTCAACATCGTTTGGTAAATACCTCAGCTTACCAGTTTATAATTTGTAACACGCCTGAGAGGACATGTAAAAGTGTATTATTTATTAGCTATCAGCTGTTATGAATATCGTTAAAGCTTCTTTTTCTTTTTTCTCTTATTTGCACCATACGCGTAATAACAAGGATGGTATTCCGTATTAACTCTTTGTCGCCACAGTGTCTGGATATACTTTCCTACTATTATTTTATTATATCAGTCCTAGGTGAAGACTGTTTTTGTCACAACTATAGCTATGCTGTTTGCCTAGGTGGACGCTGCTGATAATGGAAAACCTCGTAAAGAAATGGAGGAGGGGGCAGCCGAGGATCTCAGCAGCCATGCGTCGGTTGCTGCCTCCAGCAACTGAAGAAAAATTTATTTGTTCCAATAGTTCTTGTTTGCATCGAGTTTTTTGTTCTCTTGGAGTTATTTGTTCAGTTTTGTTCCTTGTTCTTGTGTTCGAGTTTATTATTGTTCAGTTTTGAATTTTCATTACTAACCTTTTTCTCATTTATATACAAAAAATAAATTTTTTGTTTTCCGTCAACTGTTGTCTAGTTCTTTAAGTGTGTTACTGTAAAATGAGAGTTCACGAACATAGTTTCTAAGAAGTTCGTTTTCCTGTATTTAATAGCAATCAATAATATACGCTTTGCATTATGGACACTAATCAAAGATACCAATTTAAAGTAAAACAACACAGCCGGCTGTCAACCGAATGCCAAACAAGCAAGCCCCACGTCCACAGCACCAAATACAATGTCAACTCACAGATGGGCCATTTTATGTAACCTTATAGACATGGGTATAGTACACTTCTCATTTGGTTGACAGCCAGATGCCTTTCTGAGAAATAATATAAAACAACGATTCGATTTGTACTTGAGGCGAATGTGAAGATGGGACTAGTACTCCAAAAATCGATCATGTAAAGGTATATATATATATATATCCCTGCTGCCACAGGATACAGTATTTGTAATTGATCGCCATATGGAGCTGTATTACCACCAACCACTACGATGTGCGTTCAAGACAGTCTAAGACACTTGAAAACCTCAGTACAGTGCCATAAATAGGGTAAACATGTACCTCCGACAGTGGCGCATATTTTAGCTTAGTTTACAATACCACATTCACTTCACAATAACACACTTTATATGATGCTGAGAAGCTCAATTTACTTCACAAAAGTATCTCTGTCGCTGAAATAAAAATAGAAAATAAAATTTAGAGAAAGACTGCAATGAACGTTCTTTGAACTATTGGTTTGTTGGTAGGCTAATAAAACGCCTCACTTTTGCTACTCGAAATACACGGCATGCATACAGTGAATATAAAAACTATTTCGGTACCAACAAATTCCTGATGCGAAACTAATCCAGCATACAAACTCCTAAGCTAGCAAGAACATAGACTACATAGCTATGTGCTGTAAGAATTATTTTCCACGTCGAATGGAAAACAGAAATAAATACGCTAGATAAGATAAAATTGTAGGGAGTCGTCCGTTTCGTCGGTCCGCAAGTGTTTGAAGGCACAAGAAAAAGTACGGTAATTATATGCTTTTGTAAGTCATTCATTGATTCAAGTTCAATGCCATTCTTGAGTAACTCAACGAATAAGAAGCGCTTCTAACACTTCGCAATGTATAGCCGACCGCAGTAACAAAATAAAAGAACAAATATCACAAGAAATCAGTCTCTATCCCACAGTAAATATTAATGCCCTACTTCAGAAAAAAAGCCAATACATGCAATTATGTCATGAGACTGACTATTTGTCTTACAGTGAAATGTGTTTCAGCAACCAACTAAAGATAAAATGCCTGCAATTAGCCATAATATTGGAACCGAAACAAAGCCTTCTGTTATGAATCATAATAAAACTGAGATAAACATTTTATGTTCAGACGACCACGCAAAGGGAATGACACAATTTTACAAACATTAGAAGCAAATCCTGGTTGTTGTATGCGCGAAATTTTAATGAAACGTAATATATCAAAAAATCAGTAGATTCAAATACTTGGTGAAACTTTCATTTGAAACACTGGCAGTGAATGTGAGTATAGTAAGTTACCAAACAGTTATCATGGCAGACATCCCTTACAGAAATCATCGAATAGATTCTTCTTGTGTAAAAGACATTCAAGAAGCAAGGCAGTGCGTAAAGAAATATTTTCCAGTCAATTGGGGATGTATTTTTTTCTGCTTGCTTTATGTCTCCTCTGTTAACTACAAATGCCAACTCATTGCTTCTTACCTTATGCCGCGGTGATACTGAAATGGACATTTTCTCTGGCAAATAACGAAGTGCATTTTCAGTGATTCATTAAATGTCTGATGATAATGTGATATAAGTTGTACCACAAGATTTTTTGGTTATTTTGTATTTGAGTGTAAATGAAAGATGAAGTATTTTTGATATTCTAATGTTACAAGCACTTTGTCTATATGCAGTTTACACGTATAGAGACCCCTTTTGTCCAGCAGGAAAACTTTTATTCGTGTAAAATTTTGTTAAGGAAGAATTGAGAAATGATAGGAGTCCGTCGATGATGGGGATCAGTAACTTAATGACGAACAGGCAGGACAAGACATTTAACCCACAAGATTTTATGTAAGCTTGGAATTATCGTAACGAGGAGAAGAATGCAGTTTGACCATACAGAGACAAGGAGAGTTTTAAGAATAGACACGAATCTTAATATTATCAATGAAGAAGAGGAGATGCAAGAAAAGAATATTTCAAGCAAAAAGCTAGCAAGAAAAAATATCAAAAAAGGCGATTCAAGACTATAAAATCTGACAATGAATCGATGCAGGAGAAAAGAAAAATCAAGCCATCAGAAGTATGAGAAGAGCTAGCAGTCACCACAGAACGCTAGCGTACAGTGAATTTGCTGAGGCTGACTACACTGAATAGTTATCGGCTTCATTTTGATTGAGGAAAGACTATGAACGTCAACAGTAACGTGGATGGTGTTGTGAAAAGTGACTGTTTAGCGGCCTACCATGGTTATAGAATTTGGTCTGAGAATTGACTGTCTATTACAAAATTACCTGTAATGAGGACCAAGGCACACATTATCTGAAGAGTGTTTCTCAACACACATTATGTGCAGACGTTAATTATAATTAGAGACATTTGAAATATTTTGAATGTTAGAGAATGTTATCCAGAAGATCAATCGTTGGGCTGATAAATTTTTATATTCACTGAAACAAAGATTTGTCTTGCAATTAAATGTTGTTCTCATGCTATTAGAGAGTGTATGATTTTTGTATAGTCGATATTTTTCTTGTACTTGAATGTGCAACAGTTGGTGCTGGCTATGTCCTGCATAATGTTTGCCCTCCCTGCGAAAATGACTCTACTCTCAGTGACGATTCTCAGAGTCTGACACTAAAAAAGTGCAATGGGCTTTATATTTGATGTTTGAAATGGTCCGTTTGTCAGAAGCGCTTCAGGACAGGGTTTTTTAAAATAATAGAAAACTGCGCTTACCAAGTCATGATCCTAGCTCGGAACTAAGTAGTCGCCTTGGCTACCTACACACAGTTGCCAACGTTGCTGGAGGTCTTAGAAGCAAGCAGGGAGAGTTTCAACTGTGGCGCTTGTAAGTTCATTTCTCACAGCCCATTTGGTGGATGTGGGATGTCAGCAATAGAATGACTGACCAGATACTCGATAACAGATGAAGCATTAAGGGGTCTTGCATTGTCGTGCAGTAAGAAGCAGTCTTGTGAATGCGGCATATTAGGGGGGCGGTGTCAAATTGATGTCGCAAACCTTTCAAGACCTCGATGTAAGCAGTTTGGTTCACTGTTTGACCTGGAGGACATAGTCGTGGCGAACTAATCGTTTAGTATCAATGAATCCGTTCAACATTGTCTTTGTTCTCGAAGATTGTCGTTTGCTGCCGGTAGCACCAGCCTTAATCACTAACAATAATTTTTGACTGAAATGTGGAATGACTCTATCCAGTACTTCATCAGAATCTCTTCGTCTTCCCTCTTTCTGTTCCTCTGTTAGTGTGTGAGGGACGAGTGTTGCAGTAATTTTCCGTTTAGCTAAATCTTCGCATAAAATCTCAAGACACATCAAGATTCAAATTGAGTTCTCCTGATATCACACGCACAGTTGCAAGTTGCTTGCAATAAAAACCTCACACGCTCCTCGTTTGCATCGGTATGTGCTGTAGACGGGCGAACAGGTCGTGTTCGTCTTGATCGGAATCTCTGTCTTCACGAAACTCTTTGTGTTCTTGAAAGTACCTCGCCTATATTTACTGTCGAATTTTCACTAGATGTTTTCCCGAGCTTAATGCAGAACTTTACATTCACTCTTTGCTCACGGTCAGCAACCATTGTGTCAGCGTAAATAATGTGACAAAACCCAAACAGTGTGTTGTTAAGCACACCACTGTCACATCGTTAGTTTGCACGGAACATGGCCTAGGTCATTTCAAAAATGCACACATACCAGGTAACATAAAAACAATATTTTTTTCCTTTTTAGTTTTGCAAACTCAGAAACAAAATAATTCTCCTAGAACTTTTCTGATAAAGGGGGCAATTTAAAATATTTACCGCTAGTTAACTTTCCTTTTTCTGAAATCAGATTGAATCTCCCTAGGATCTAGCTTTCGTCTGATTACCAAGATACAGGTTGTAGTTGTGCATTAATAACTAATATGATTATCTCTCTCTGGTGAGCTTGTAATACCTCAAAACGTGTAATCAGACTGATGCAGATGCCCTCTCGAAATAAGTATCTTAATAACACCAAAAGTATCATATTTCTGAATATTCATTATTGGCAACTAGTTCTGAATGAAATGTAAATTGAATTGGCCACAGGAGTATTTAACTTACTACTTCTCATCAAGGCTTCGAGAAAGGCTTGTTTAGTAATTAACAGATGTTGCCCGACAACAAATGTGACCCATTTAACTGAATCTATCATTGGTATTGATTTGTATTGAGCTCTCTAAGATTTATTACTTGGGCTATTATTGTGCCTCATATATACATAATCCCCATAACGACATCAACTAAAGTAACACGAATCACATGTTGAACTTAACTTACCCCTACAAAAATCGGATTTTCAGCGGATATTAAAAGATCATGTCAGGTACAGATAATTCGATGAATGAAATACCGACTTGCTATAGCCGACCGCAAGGTAAAACCATTTCATAAATAGAACGGTCCTATTTCTAAGAATCATGTTCATAAGAGTCACTGCCAGGATTTCGTAGTGCATAACGGTTAGATTCGCCCAGATTCGTGGCACGAGGGTGCTCTGCTCTTAATAAAGAGTCTGAAACTTACAAGCTGTTGTTGATTCACACTGATATATAATTTCACGCTATAAGACGGAACATCTTATCCGTACCATAGTAATGGACTGATGAATAAGAAGCTTTCATTATTGTTCTGCTTTTATATGACCAACGACCGTGGAGCTGATTACCTCGTTGGTTGGGGCACTCTTGCGCTTATTAACCTTATCATGTACACCATCACACCAGACCACATAACGAAAGTCAATCAGTGGTTTCAAAGGTGAGAGAAAACGTGCCTTGCAGATAACTGAGATGAAACAAACCCAATCTACAGAATTTGGCAAAAACCCAAATATAATAAACAACTTTCATCAGTCTCTATTAAAACTGGAGAGCAGGCTTCACACATTTTTATGAGGTAAACAGAAGAACACATTCCACGTTGATCGCTTTTCACAACCTCTACTGCTAGTGTAGTGTCACCGCCAGACACCACACTTGCTAGGTGGTAGCCTTTAAATCGGCCGCGGTCCATTAGTATACGCCGGACCCGCGTGTCGCCACTATCAGAGATTGCAGACCGAGCGCCGCCACACGGCAGGTCTAGTCTAGAGAGACGTCCTAGCACTTGCCCCAGTTGTAAAGCCGACTTTGCTAGCGATGGTTCACTGACAAATTACGCTCTCAATTGGCGAGACGATAGTTAGCATAGCCTTCAGCTACGTCATTTGCTACGACCTAGCAAGGCGCCATTACCAGTCAATATTGATTCTGTAAAACATGTACCGTCAAGAGCGATGTTCACAAATTATGAAGTAAAGTTAAGTATTCCAGAAGCTACGTACCTTTTTTGCTAGTCTCAATACCTTGTCCTGTTCCAGACCTCACCCCAGCCTGCGTGAGCTTAAACGCATGCCTTTCGGCTTCCTGTCATAGTGGATTGGCTGTCTTGCCAGTACACAACAGCTAGGAAATCATACCTATTCGCAAGTACAATCAGAATTAAAATATTTCATTATTCACTAAACAGTAGAAAATTTCTTTGATAAATAGTCTTGACAAATTTCAACATATGCCACCTGAAATTATCATCAATGTCTGTGAGAGTAAATTTATATTCCATGCTCTTGAGTAATAACGACAGTAATAGATTTATACATGTAACACTGATCTAGTAAAATGTGAGAAGGTTCTAGGAATGATACTTGAAGGATGTCACCAATATCGAAGATATGGTTGTAATATGTCTTATATTATTTACAATTGATAATAGAAGTTGTGCAAAATACTTAGATTGAGAAAGTTCTTGCATAAGAGGCAAATATAAATCCTCACATAAATTAAAATCTACGTCACTGAGTCAAAGCTATGTCCTCACTGTGATCGTGATGTAAGTGAACATCAACAGCCAATATGTGAAAGTAATACAAAATACAAAAATATGATGTTAAATAGTGTAAAATGTTAACTCAATATATGGCCTCACTGTGGATGTGATGTAATTGAAACGTTCATAACTATCATATCAATAGAATTATTCTAAAAAGCTGAAACTTAAGGTTACTCTCAATAACTAACATACAGGTATGTATTTGATGTGTACTACCTTGACTATTTTATAAATCTCAGCACAGTTCTCATTCATGCTCTTCTCTTGCGTAGAATTGTACATACCAAAAAAAGAAGATTATTGTGTTTGCAACTTCTCTATGGTCGCATGAAGGACACATTAAATGTGTAAAGTCACTAAGTCGACGGAGATCATCTAGATACAAAAGATCAAACAAATCGTAATATTCGAGACTCGATTATTTATCACACCAACGATATTATGCAAAGGATTATGAAGTGGCTTCCAGTATAGCCTAGTGATACGCAAAAGATTGCCTCAGGTGGCATGTGCAGTTACTTAGCTAATGGCGTAAGAAAATATTGTTCATTTAGAGAATGATAAGATTAATTACAAAGTCTCTGTACGTGAGAGCATTAATAAATTAAGATTGTCCACAATGACAAAGAATTGGTCATTGTCCTGTTCAATTACAGTAAATGAAGTTACAAGTGTCATGCAACACATAACAGTTCGTCAGAATTCTGTGACATATGGAAGGACAAAAGTGAGCTTGTATTTATAAACTTAAAGTAGCAGACACACACACTATTCGCTGGTGTAACAAGGAATGGCTGATCTTTTACTGGTACCAGAATTACGCTCCACCAAACGCCGTTTGGTGGTTTTAGGATCATGATGTAGATGTATGATGCGTGCTCAAAGACAGGAAGCTAATCGTTATCTTGGGCGCATCAAGTATACGACAAGTATATACTACAATGACAATATTTTGCTTCAATACTTGGCGCTAAGTCTCAGGGTTGTTCACTTCTGTTAAACTACAACATTGGTGCTTAATTTAATTTATGAAAGGCGCGAATCAGAAATAACGATTTGAGATTTCCGTTGACCTTTATAATTATTGTTGTATCTCAGAAAGACAAATGTTTTACGTTGAATGGGCGCAGTATCTTTGTTACCTTCTGCAGACTGTCTCTTTTCTGCTTGCGTTTTCTTAGATTTTTTTATCTTGCCAGGGCAAAGTTCACACTGGGAACGGATATGGTTTTTATTCTCATTCCTATTAGGTCGATATTCAACATATTACGTACCTTTATCCACTTTTTCCTAAATGTAGATGAGTGCTTGATTGTCTGAATGTCTGTGTAAATACGAACGCACCCACATCGATAAATTTATATTGTCCTCTTCGGTTCCGTCTGTGGTCCTTGGAATGGCCGTTGGGTCTTTTCTCAGAGGCTACGTTGTGGTGGCAGTTTAGCGGGTGCGAGCAGATGGGGGGAGGTCAATCTGCTTGTCCGTTCTTTGAGACTGGCTTCGCGATTGACGCTTAGGAAACACTGAAAAGGGAAACCAGGTGCTGTGTCTGCTATCTCCTGATTGGAGGAGACGCTCGGCACCACTGCAAAGTCGCTTTGTCGACTGGTCAGTTCGCCATCTCTCAGTTTTTATCTGTCTCTATCCTCGGAGTTGCTGCAGGCTGAAACTTGTTCAGTCAGTAGACGCCGTTCGTAGTCTGTCGAGTGCTACCGCACTTAAAATTCCGTGTTAGGAAGTATCTACGATTGTTAATTCATTTGTTGGAAGCATTTTTGGGCACTTCACGAGTGATAAATATGTGGTCGCCTAATTAGATTCAATTAGGGAAGGCCTTGTTCCTCATCCAGTCATGATTTAATTCTTGAATGGCGATCCTCTTTAAGTTTTTTGATGTGTTTCCATTGTCGGCTGCAAGCTTGTTTTCACAGCTCATCTATTCTAGAGCTGGTGAAGTTTGTCTTCTGCTCTCTTTAAAGTCTGGATTTTTGTATCATTTGAGTCTCCATTTTGAACTTTTCAATTCACCTAATCCTTACAGAATACTGTTGACTAAAACTGTTAAAGCAGACACTCCTCAAAGATCCATAGTGAAAGGACTTTGTACATTATAAGTGTTTACAGGAGTTGAGTTTTCATTCCATTTCGTGAGCAAATGATACTTGGAATTGACTACTAAGCCAAACTTCTCCCTAACGTGCATTCCAGCACACCATCCAATATTCCTGTGCTCATTAACCCCAACTGCCCTGAAATCAAAATGAATGAGAAGACACATATTTAAATTTTATCCCCACATCGGCCGTTCTGATGTTTGATTTAGAATACCTATTGCACCGTTTAGTAAAAAAAAAAAAATTTGGACCAAATTCAATTAAGAAATCGTATGACTTCAGTCAGTTTGGAGCAGTGGGTGTTAGAGAATGATAGACATTTGTGGGGTTCTGCCCACTCGTCTCATATATATCGTGCCTGAAGGATTATGCGTTCTCAGAATGCTATACAGCAATTCAAGCAAATTTACAATAATAGTTTGCACTACAAATAAGAAGAATGACGAAACTTTACTTGTATATACAACAAGTGGTCGCAAGCGATGGGCGACATGCGTATAAGTGTCCCTTGCTATACACAGTGTTAATGCAAGCAGTTGATATGGATCACACGTCACTGGTACCGTAGCACTCTCTGCTGGGCCGTGCTGATGTTGTCCGAATACTGAGCGGCCAAGGCTGGCAGGAGCGGCGCTTATATTCTCCTCTTGTAGAGGCAGCTGCTGTCGTGGTGCAGTCCTAATCAGCGCACCATTCGCCGACGTCGATTCACCGCCTTCTCTTCTCTTGCGTTCTTCAGCTCCGTTCCAGCGCTTGTGGTCACGCCAGAACAACATTGTGCAAAAGGAAACATAAAACTTCGACGATGTCTACGTTATATACCGAAAACTCCTCCTACAGTATACTCAGTTTTAAAAATTTAGACGATATCAGTATTTTTTTAAGCATGTTTTAACCTAGACGAATCTAATTAAGGTTAGTTGAAACAATTCCTGGTCTCAGCACAGCGTAGAAAAACCAATTATTTCACAAAAGTTTGAAAGTAATAGACGATGCAGAACGTATGTGGTGAATGAAATACCGACTTGCTTATCCTGATGGCCAATTAAACGCAGTTTATAAACGGAAACTGCGAAACTGAACTGTAACTGAACTGGAATGGAAACAAGTAGACTTTAACAAGTAAACGAAACAACATATCACGAATCCGTTAACTTCTAATAAACTGTGATTTCTGGCGAAGACCTTGCGCAGCACTCCCAGAACGCTCTTCCGAACCGTCCGCTGCCAGCCGCCTCAACGGACACAGGAAGGCGCGCCGAGCTCACGTCTCGCGGCGTCGCAGTTCGCCCCGGCCAGCCCGTTGTCGCGGTTTGACTCGTGTTGCTCTCGTGTCGACCGCGAACCCACTACCCGTTTCTATACGGCGCGGCCCACTGGACTCACATGGGCACCTCATATGCACCGATGCTGAAGGCGGACCAGTCATCTTGTGTCTCAGTGCGCGACCGACCAACCGACCGATCCAACCGCCAGTGACCGTTGCCCGAGCAACTCGAGCAGACTGGCGGCCTAACGCGCAGACTCAGATGCAGGAACTCAGCCCCGACCGGGCGACCACTAGCTGAGTTCTGTTACTGGCGGACTGGCAAGACTCTCATTTTCTGGCTTAAAGTTTGATCCCAACGACAGACATACTAGCACTCCGACGACAGATAGACACTCACTGCCGCACAAATGCGAACGAGAGGCAGACCAGAAACTGGTGACGCGAGACTGACCCAGCCTCTCTCGGACTGACCAACTGGCGAGCTCATAGCACCCTTTCAATGCACGTGAACAGGCAACCTTTCCCCTTTCCCACCAGCGGGAGACACCAAAGTTGCGGTTGCCACAGCGTTGCCACCGCCAGAAACGGAGGGCGACTGCTTCACAGAACGCGCTGCGGCGCGCTCTTCGAACCAGCAATTTTTACCATGGCTCAACATCTATTTCTGCTTCACAAATGCCCGTTCTTTTAGCCAGTTATTTTGCTCTCTACCCTCACTAATTATTCCTATTGCTCTCATTTGCAGCGTTAAGGTGTGTTTCCTGTACGTATTTAAGGAAAGTTTTAACTGTACTTTGGAACGTGTCTTTCATTTGACTGTCTAAACTGCTTCTATTATCAGCCTGATTTCACTATCAACAGCTCGATATCCTTCAATTTAGGATTTTATGCGCACGAAAGTGGCGAATGAACATGACTGAAGACTGTGAAGTTAACAGAAAGTCAAGCAGCCTTCTTAGATCACTGGTTCCTTGCAGCTTTTGCACCTCCTCTCACTTTTTGTCTTTGTCTCTGGTTTTCCTAAGGGAAGCAGGCGACCCTCGTGCCGCGCCAGGCTAGAGTTCGGGTCTGCTGCCTGCAGAGCTCTGGACTGCAGTGACTGCTGCCGCGGGCTGCTCACGGCTCTTGTGAAGCCCGGTGGGGTCCGCTATGCGGCTTTGGCGGCTGCTCCTCACGCCCCTCTGCTGTGGGCTCCTCTGACAACTAGCCACCTGCTCCACGAGCGGCGTTACACTCCGACGTCACGGAGAGAACTGCCGCGAAGCTCAGCGCAAGCAAGGTCTATGTGGGGAGGCTGGAATAGACGACACAGTCGCTAGGGAAAAGAGCGCTTTGTTTCTGAAATTATTATCGTTCTTAAAAAATTATGCCTGTCCTTGTGTCGGAAACTATATGTTTAAGTTTAAAAATAAAATGCTGGTTAAGTGTAACACCAATATTGCTCTTTTCGTTTGAGTAAAACGATGTGCTTTCATGCATGTTTGTACCTGCTCATTGTAAACACTTGACAAGGAAATCTGATGCAGCATTATCAGAAGCAAGCAGTGACTCTGACGTCTGCTATAGAAGTCGCTGGACGAATAGTTACATCTGTTGTGCGTTATTACTGGTGCTATCTTTATACAGAGAAAGTTTTGTTGGCATGTAAATATGAAAACAACACCATTTTCAAACGATTAGTTTTGAGGATACTAAAAATATAGAGTTTAATTTAGCGTATATGACATTTATATCTGTACTGTATTCTAAGTGAACAAACGAGTCAGAGAAACTGTGCAATGTATCACGGTAGAATCACTAGTAACTCGTTACCTGCAAAGTTGACCCGTTTCATGTGCCTATAAATAAAGAAACTGATTAAAAACAATGCTATCAGAACAAATCTGGCCAGAAAAGCTCACTAGGCATTCAATTCTACCGACAACACCCCTCACTCCTTCATTAATAATAATATTGTCCTTCAGTGACTGGAACGCAAGGAACAATTACAGACTACTTAAAGCATAACACATAGCTTTATGTTACCCAGATGTCTTTGCGGAAAGCAGAATTTTGTTAAATGGAAGGTCATCTTCCTTCCAATGTAATACAATTTACTAATTGTATCTTTAGCTAGAGTCATACATACCAGTAATGTAGTGAGAATGAATATGGTCTCATTCTGTATAACCGGCATTCCTCATAAAAAATTTTGGTTTCACTGCTTCAAACCAAATCAATCTTCCAACTGACCGAGGAATCACGATTATAGAAAAGGTTACAATGAAGAAAATTCTAATAATTTACAAATATTTATTTTGATATACGAGGGTAATATGTGTGATGCACTTGCTAAAACTGGAAGATTTTTTTTTGTAAAGTCACATTTCAACAGAAGGTTTATTTACACACAATCCCAAATAACAGTGCGCTATCAGATTTACATTTCTGGAAATCAGTAATGTAACTGTTGCTGTGTGACAGTTTTAGTTTTAAATGTTGATCAGATAAAATTCCATTAGCTATGGCAAACTAATATGTCGTCTAACAGTGCACATCATTCGCAGATCACAATAACATAAGGCTTTAGACTGCTAGTTACCTGAGCAGTATTTTCAACACTCAATAGCTTACCAAGTTCACACAATACATGAGAAATACAGTTATCTCTTGAAAATGATTTTTACATCACTATGAACACAGTTGACTTTTACAACAAGTAAGACACAATTTCAGTGGAAGGATAAAGTAAAGGCAGCTAACGTCTAGGATAGAAGTATCTTGTGCCTGAACAATGACAAAAATGGAGCTTGAAAAACAGGCTCAGTGGATTTTCTTTGACAGGCAATACCTAATCCAGCAGTAGACATCAGATTTGTAGACACAAGTGTTAGAGGTATTGCAAAAATCGTTAGGTCACTGAAAAGCAGTACCTTTTCTGCTATGTTTCATCCATTGCAAGAGTAGTACAAACATGATAACTTGATAGCAGTTTCCTTCAACTTTATGTACCAACCAGCTATGTTTCAAATCTGGTAATAGCTGAGCCTCAGCGTATACTGTATACTGTATCAATTACAGAAACATTGTATTTATGGCCAAAAGAGTCCACCACAAGCAGAAGAAACAGACAAAACAAATCAACTTTCGGAAGGAAAATGCTACAAAGAAAATGTGTACAATTGTAAAATAAAAATGAACATAAGAGATTTGTTGATGGTTTACTTAGCACAAAAAAGGAAATGATCAGGTAAAACGTAACGTTCTACTTACAGTAGCAAAACATTATTTCTGAATATCAGCTCTCGTTCGCATAACGAACTTTAATGGGTATAGACTTTTGATTTACTCGTGAAAGTCATGTTTAAGTCTGGCAAAAGTGTGCGATCTTACAGAGAAAAATGTCTTTAAAAGCAATTCCACTACATTATGCTTAGGAAACAAAGAACCACTGACGCATTCAGTACAACTGAGACACATTGCAACCAAATGGTGAGGAACATTCTCATACTTCAACAGTTCGTAAATACATTTTTGGAAGACATCTTCACCATGGCTTATAACATTAAGTGTAGCCTGTGTTGGATGCATCAATGCCCCTTGATTCACAGTCATTTTCCACACATAGGGAAGGTTCTCTGAAGGTTGTGGAGAATGTATTGATTTAATACGTGACACATGTAACTAACTTTGAAGTTCTGATAAGTTTACGCACCACCGACCCAGAAAAGTCATACAGTCCTGCTAGCTGAACAGTGTTAATACTTAAGGGTCTGAGGCTTGAGGCTCTAATTCAGTCTCAGCTTCTGGCTGTTTGATTTGGAAAAATGTCGACGTAGTACTCACCATGGCCGTGGTACACGTGAATACCATGTAGTGCTAATCTTCTGATTACAAGTTTTAGTTTTACTGGTGTAGGATGAATACCACCAGTTTCACGGACTTGGAATATGAAATATCCTACGTAGTCTGTGGACAGCCTATTAGTTAGTAGATAGTCAATTGTCCGCTTGGAAGATAGTTCCTCAAACAGTTACAGAGCAGTTGCAGTAGACAGCTGAAGTCCAGCTTGTATTGGTTTCCACTGCTTCTTGCTGCTGAAACGCGATGTTCCAAACCACTGCAGCATCTGTCTCAGATGCATCATCCTATCGGCATTGTTCTTACAGATTGATTCTCCTTTTTTTCTATTTACCATTATTTCATACCACTCATTAAGATTAATAATAAACCAGCTTGTTGTTAGAGTCTCTTTTGAAAGAAACCCTGCTAACGCAGCAAACTGTAAAGCAGAAGCTACATTATGATTCAACTAGTTTCTAGCCACTGGAACTCTTATCTTTCAAATGTACTCGGATTAACCTCGGTAGCTGACAGACTTGGAACAAATATAGATCCACCCTCCCCTTGAAGTTTAAGTAAAGATTCTACATGCTTCAGTGGAACTTTGTTGTGACTCAGGGTATTTTCTTTTACTGTGGCCACAGACAATGTTATGTTTTGTGCAGCAAACAATTTCTAATGTTCTCTAAAATGTGGGGCTAATCTGCAGCAAAATAGAAGCTCTAGTCAGACAAGCAGGTGTGCTTAATTCTACGTTTCACCTGGCTACAGAGGAGGAGGAGGAGGAAATCAGCATTTAACGTCCCGTCTACAACGAGGTCATTAGAGACGGAGCACAAGCCCGGATTAGGTAAGGATGAGGAAGGAAATCGGCCGTGCCCTCTCACAGGAACCATCCACGCATTTTCCTGAATCGATTTTGGGAAATCGCAGGAAACCTAAATCAGGATGGCCGGACGCGGGTTCGAACTGTCGTCCTCCCGAATGCGAGTCCAGTGTGCTAACCACTGCGCCACCTCGCTCGATTCAACTGGCTACGAATTGAGTGAATTCCTAGAATTCCCCACATGCCAACATTGCTAGCACCCAGGACACTTGAAATACACTTCACTATTGCACCATGAGCATACAAACATTCAATTGCCTTCTTGAGGCTGTCCCAAAGTTTGTTTTGGTTTGTAGAGTTCCCAGTTAAAAAATATGCCACAATCTGCTTCCAGTGAATTGTTAAACCTGGCACCACAAAAACTAAGGCATGGCTGGAAAGCTGCAGCTCTGATGAACTGCTTAACTCTTCTCTAACAAATCCTATATATACTTTTAAACCTTTGTCACCTTCAACACATGGCTTTATGGACATCCAATGAAAGTACACAGAGTTTTCCTTACACATCTTCAGACTCGAGCTTCACATCTGACTACTGAGTAATATCATGCAGAATGCCGAGTGCAAATTTGCAGGCTTCAGTCCTCCTCCTCACGGTCGTTGCTGATGGCAATGGGTAGTTGGTGCACCTCAGATCTTCGTAACTCTCTGTACCAACATCATATTTCACTTTTAGAGAAAATGTTATATTTTGTTTGACCATTTGTAAGGGTTTGACTCAGAAACTCTTTCCAATTACTTTATCTGGTCTGGATGTAAGAGTGTGCTAACCTTGCTCTCCACTGCAACTATCTTCTCTTTCATTTTCTTCATCTTCGAAGAGAGAAGAATATTTAATGTGGGCCTACCATCAAAACTTATCTAAATGATAATTATTATAGCTCTTTTCTAACTAGTGAATTTTTGTTAATGATGCAAGAGACATCACTATATGTGTTTCATCCTCAAACGCTTCAGTGGCTGGAAATATAATTACGAAACTCTATTATTTCACAGCTAGAAACATTAAAATAAAGACAAATGTTGTAACAGCCTTTTCAGTAACCATGTTACCAGCACTGCTCCTTTAAACGAACACTGGCATGCATTCAGCTATGAAACCAAGTCCTCTAATCTCAACATTGTGTTTGCAGCTACAGTACCGGCATAGCACAATTAGTGTGTCGGGTGCGACAATAGCTATATTCTTATTTAAGATTTATTCTTAATATAAAATATTTCACTAAGCACATTACACAGCAACAAACTGTACAAACCCATGTTGTCGGCAGAATGCATGCCAGTACAGTGCTGAGAATCGACAGAAACTGCAGTAGGGCCAAAGGAGAATTTTAGACATAAATGCTTCATATAAATTCATGTGCTACTACAGTTTAATTCCAGGCACAATTTGCCCGCCACTAATTTGATCCCCTCATAAGCTACAATCATTTCAGGTGACACGAGTGATGGTAACTGATCATAGATTGAAAGGTTACATTCATAAATCTAAAATAAACGATTGCGTTCTGTCGGAAACATGGTTACAAATGAAAACTGAAAAACGTTGATGAATATCTCACCTTCAGTTATGATGAATATCTCACCTTTAGTTACTGACCCTGCTTTTGGATGTTTCCGTTTAGTTTGGGTGCATTTGGGACGTCGAATTTTGTTGGAATGCCATTACATTATAGCAGTCTTCTTCCATCAGCTCTACGTAACTCGAACTGTGACTCCTCAAAGTGCAGCTTTAAAAAATCGTAAATATATAAATTATATAGAAAACATACGGTATTTCAGCTCTGATTCTTGTAACCGGTAATTTACTTACTTCACACAACTTGGGATGTGTTGTTGGCTTCCATTTGTCTATCCTAGAGTTCTGTAACCATATAACTCTCTCACCTTTGTCTGCAGGAAATGTGTATAATCTCACCCCTTTAGAAGAATTGCTGCTGCAATTCGGTGCTGCACAGCAACCCGTTTTTAAATGCTCTGATTTAAAATAGCGACAAACACTATACCCAGTACAAAAACAATCTGCTACTGTCGTGTAATAGGCTAGAACCAAAATAGCTGCTATCGCAAAGGATCATGGATCGTGACCAGACCTGTCTTCTATAGACGTTGGGCACGAGCATATGCTCGAAACTCACCTTCAGTCACTATCATGGAGCGCAGTTACTCCAATCACAGTTATCACTTTCGCTGTCACTATCTTCGCCAACTAAGGGTATTATTATTTTAACAGTTTCATCGTCAAAAAAGACATCTTACTGCTAGTATGCTCGTTCAATTTTTTTAGCGTGTTCGCACAACAGAATAAAGTCTTCTTTGGCTACTGAATTAAATTGCTCCTCACATAAATGTTTCACAGCTGTTAAGTTGCAGAGGATGTTGCTAGAAGCTACCCAACCTTTCAGAAATGGCCAAATATTTTCTGTTAGATTTAAGTCGGGGTGGTAAGCAGGAAGGAGCAAAACAACGTGAGCCGAATTGTGCAGAAACTTACCGACGGAATATTCGACAGTCCTTTGCTTGGTTCATTAAACAATCTCGTGTTGAAAAAGTTTCAGCATGTCATCCGAGAACGTGGTACGTTCCTTTGTTGGCCACTTCAGTAGAATTAGACGTTGGAAATATATTTCTTTTAAGGTTGTAATAAAGAGTTACGATTTTTAGTGTTGAAAAAGTTTGAGCATGTCATCCGAGAACGTGGTACGTTCCTTTGTTGGCCACTTTAGTAGAATTAGACGTTGGAGATATATTTCTTTTAAGGTTGTAATAAAGAGTTACGATTTTTATTGGGAATCACCTTTTCCGTCACCCATTTTTCACAATTTTGTTCGTTCATGTGGTTGTGGTAATCTCATATTGCTTGATTTGACTTCCACATGACAAGCGCATTAGGATTAAACCCACTTTCACCGGCTGTACGGACAACTATTAGGGGTTGTCCCTCGATTCCGGTTTGAGAAGACCATGAGTTGTGTTATTAGTTTATGGTTGGCTCTCAGCACTATTGGACTTAACATCTGAGGTCATCAGACCCCTATTAGTTCATGATTTCCCGATTATGTTTGATGACAAAATGAAACTTTCATTAACGTACACAATGTCTTCCTTTTCCTCCCCAAATCCTACACTGAAGCGCCAAAGCGCCAAACGCGCATTCAAATACACAAGTATGTAAGCGGGCAGAATACGGCGCTCCGGTCACCAGATGTCTGGCGCAGTTGTTAGTTCGGTTAGTGCTGCTACAATAGTAGGTTATAAAGATTTGAGTGAGTTTGAACGTGGTGTTACAGTCGGCACACAAGCGATGGGACACAGCATCTCCGAGGTAACGATGAAGTGGGGATTTTCCCGTAGAATCATTTCACGAGTGTACCGTGAATATCAGGAATCCGGTAAAACATCAAACTTCCGACATCGCTATAGCCGGAAAAATACCCTGCAAGAACGGGACCAACGACGGCTGAAGAGAAGTATTCAACGTGGTAGAAGTGGAACCCTTCCGCAAATTGTTGCAGATATCAATGCTGGGCCATCAGCAAGTGACACAATGTGAAGCATCCAGCGAAACATCATCGATATGGGCTTTCGTGTACCTTTGATGACCGTACCAGACAAACCTTTACGCCTCGCCTGGCCCCTTTAACACCGACATTAGACTGTTGATGAGTGGAAATATGCTGCCTGGTCGGACGAGTTTAGTTTCAAATTGTATCGAGCATATGGACGTGCACTGGTATGGAGACAACCTCATGAATCCATGTACCGTGCATGTCAGCAGGGGACTGCTTAAGCTGGTGGAGGATCTGTAATTGGACGTGAGTAGGTGAGGTGATGTGGGACCCCTGATACGTCTAGATACGATTCTGACAGGTGACACGTAAGCATCCTGTCTGATTACTTGTATCCATTCGTGTCCATTGTGCATTCCGACGGACCTTGGCAACTCCAGCAGGACAATGCGACACCCCACACGTCCACAATTGCTACACAGTGCCTCCGTGAGCACTCATCTGAGTTTAAACACGTCGTCTGTCCACCAAACTTCCCATACATGAACATTATCGAGCATGTCTGGGATGTCTTGCAACGTGCTGTTCAGGAGAGATATCCGTCCCCTCGAACTCTTACGAATTTATGGACAGCCCTGGAGGATTCATGGTGCTTGATCCCTCCAGCACTACTTTAGACAATATACGAGTCCGTGCCACGTCGAGTTGCGGCACTTCTGCGAGCTCACGGGGGCCCTGCACGATATTAGGCAGGTAAAGCAATTTCTTTTGCTCTTCAGTCTATTTATCGTTTCAAATACGCAATTCTTTTTTCCGTGATGTTTTCTCTCTCTAGCAGTATGAGTATACCTTATTTTTGCTTTAATAACCACCTTACACTAGTATTACTACCTTGAAAGTCTACAGCTTTTCTCAACTTCTGTTTGATTCCTTCCACTGTAGCCACCCGAGTGTCGGTCAGATAAAACTTGTAAACAATTCTCCTAACAACGTCCTCGTCAAAACTTTCACTGCTTATAACTGTTTTGCGTTTACGTTACTTATTTGCAAATGTCACACGAGGTTGCAATGATCGCAGTTCCTCACATAAGGGATTTTTCGAGTATGCTGTAGTGGGTCATTGAAGATTAATGCATTTAAAATACCTTCATCAAACCTTGAAGATCTTCTTGAACGTGGAGAATCCCTAATGTCAGAACCATACTCCTTAAAACTAGAAAACGATTTCCTTGCCAATCTCTGTCCGATTGTATTCCTTTATAGACGGTCCAAATGTTTCTGGCTGCGTCCTCTGCTGTCACCCCTCTGCTGAACTCAAACAGAAGAATAGACTGAGGTGACAGAAGCCACGAGATTGCAGTGTGCACACATACAGAGGGCGGTAGTGTGGCGTACAAGAGGTGTAAATGGGCAGTGAGTGCACTGGCGGAGATGCGGAAAGGTGTGCGACGTGGTTACTGCCGCACGACAGGAGTAAACGGCCTCTGATCGCAAATCGTAGTTGCAGCTAGGCGGGTGAGAAATTCCATGTCACAAATTGTTAGGGGATTCACCATTCTGAGATCAACAGTGTTAAGTGTGTGCCGAGAAAACCAAATTACAGGCATTACCTCTCACCATGGACAATGCAGTGGCCGACCGAATTTATCTAATGACCGACAGCAGCGCTGTTTACGTAGAGATGTCAACGCTAAAGCTGAGCAACACTGCATGAAATAACAGCAGAAATCAATGTGGGACGTAAGACGAACGTATGAGCTTGGACAGTGCGGCGGAATTTGGCGTTATGGGCTGCGGCAGCAGATGATCGACACGAGTGCCTTCGCCAGCAGCACGACATCGCCTGCAGCGCCTCTCCTAGGCACGTGACCACATAAAAAAAATTGTTCAAATGGCTCTGAGCCCTACGGGACTTAGCTTCTGAGGTCATCCGTCCCCTAGAACTTAGAACTACTTAAACCTAAGGACATCACACACATCCATGCCCGAGGCAGGGTTCGAACCTGCGACACTAGCGGTCGCGCAGCTCCAGACTGTAGCGCCTAGAACCGGTCGTCCACTCCAGCCGGCCGTGAGCACATCGGCAAGACTCTAGAAGACTGGGAAACGGTGACCTCATTAGATGAGACAGATTTCAGTTTGTAACAGCTGGCCAAGAGAAGTCTACTAATATCAAATACCGGCCTTAATTTGAGGAAGAAATTTCTGAGGATGTACGTCTGGAGTACAGCATTGTATGGTATTGAAACATGGACTGTGGGAAAACCGGAAGAGAAGAGAATCGAAGCATTTGAGATGTGGTGCTATAGACGAACGTTGAAAATTAGGTGGACTGATAAGGTAAGGAATGAGGAGGTTCTACGCAGAATCGGAGAGGAAAGCAATATGTGGAAAACACTGATAAGGAGAAGGGACAGGATGATAGGATATCTGCTAAGACAAGAGGGAATGACTTCCATGGTACTAGAGGGAGCTGTAGAGGGCAAAACCTGTAGAGGAAGACAGAGATTGGAATACGTCAAGCAAATAATTGAGGACGTAGGTTGCAAGTGCTACTCTGAGATGAAGAGGTTAGCACAGGACAGGAATTCGAGGCGGGCCACATCAAACCAGTCAGTAGACTGATGACAAAAAAAAAAAAAAAAAAGAAAAACAGCTGATGACAGGATTCGAGTGTGCCGCAGACCTCACGGAGCCATGGATCCAAGTTGTCGACAAGGCACTCTGCAAACTGGTGGAGACTCCATAACGGTACGCTCTGTGTTCACATGGAGTGGACTGTCCGCTATGGATGTTCGACTACTTGGAGACCATTTTCAGTCATTCATGGACTAACGATTGCGAATAGCGATGCAATGTTTTTGGATGAGAGTGCTCTACGCCACTGGGCTTCAGTTCTTCTCTGTTGGCTGTGGCCACCCAGATCTGCAGACATGAATCCCATCCAACATTTATAAGAGTTAATTGACAGTCAGTTGGTCCACAAGTTCCTGCACCGACAACACTGGCACAATTGTGGGCGGCTATAGATGCTGTATAGCTCAGTATTTCTGGAGGGGACTTCCAACGCCTTGTTGAGTCCATGCCACGCCAATTGCTGCACTACACCAGGCAAAAGGACGTCCGGCACGATATTAGGAAGAATCCCATGACTTCTGCCACCTCAGTGTAATTGTGACGGTATTATATGCTTGTACACCCTGTTTCTGTAAGTGACAACTGATCCCAAATGATGTGCAGCTTATTATTCGACGTTGCTTGAACTGACTGCCTCGAAACCTCTGTTTAGTGTTAAAGTTCGTCAGTCTCGGCATTTCTAGCACAGCAAACCATACACTGAAATAGAACAACTTGGCAGTAACTAAGAAGTACTCGAGTTTCAAATTCCGAAAGGAAGAACTAAACAAATGTATCTAGATCTTTTGTTGCAGCTAAGCCACAGCCTTCTAGGTGCAACTGTACTTATGTTCCGGTAGTAAGAGCCTTGTAGAATACATCTGTGTTTACGATCCGAGTCTGTAAGCCAGAAGAAGGAAAAGAAGGCTACATCACATATTCTAACGGACTTTAAATTGACAGATGAGTGTGTAAAATTAAATTTAAACTATATTTACAAACAAACGGAAAATTAAAAAGATAAATTACAGATTTTTGTAATTTAGCAAGAAGTGCTCTTTTCTACAGAACAAGATTTTTTTTTAATTTTTGGTCATTTTTTACGACTCATGAGTAGGTATCATCACATAATGTGTACAAGGGCTATCCTGCTCTGGAAAGCTCAAGACACAGAAGAGTACTGGTGAAGGCTCGTTTCGGAGCATACCTTTCATCACACGCTATTGAACATGGACCTCTGCAGTAGATGACCCTTACGTATTCCCATGTTGATCCAACGACACCATCGGTTGAAGTTGGAATGGACGCAATAGGATTGAGATTGCCCTCACGGTCTAAGGCGCTGCAGTCATGGACTGTGCGGCTGGTCCCGGCCGAGGTTCGAAGCCTCCCACGGGCATGGGTGTGTGTGTTTGTCCTTAGCATAATTTAGGTTAAGTAGTATGTAAGCTTAGGGACTGATGACCTTAGCAGTTAAGTCCCATAAGATTTCACACACATTTGAACATTTGATTGTCCTCACGATCAGTGGAATCGTGTCACTTCATCGGATGAATCACGTTCATTATTTTTATTGTTATACTCGCTCTAAAGTCATGTCTGGATACTCCATCATTCAAGTAAATGGATGCCAAAACCATGCACTGCCCCAGGGACGTAAGCCCCTAGTTTAGTATTATTCTCTGAGGGAACATTCGTCTGAGGACTCATGAGATTTACGGTAGTAATCAAAAGCACCAAAGCAGCTGTGAACTACGTGAATATTATGTCTCTCCGATAGAGTTGCCATCTTTCAGCAGGGTACCTGTCTGTGTCATAACCCCATATTTTTGTTGTCATATTGATGTATTGGCCAACAAATTTTTTTGCTGTGATACGGATGAGAAACATATCGATGTTATCGGCTGTGAACTCCACACATTCAGACATGGAGCATAATGTATGGGAATTCTGTGACCTGAGCATGGACATCTCATACCACATACCCTTGGAGGGCTGTCGAATCGGTGCCGTCAGAGCAGCGGTTGTACTGCGTTCCAGTGTGGGCCAACACACTGTTGAGACAGTGGCCGTAATGTTTTGTTTACAGTGTACACAATTAAGCATAATTTTTATGGACAGTGAATGAGCATTGCGACACGTGTCACTCTTCCAAGTTTCATCTTTCAGCAAGTTGTGGGACTGGATTTTGAAGCCCATTTTCCAACACTTTGTTTGTTCACAACAGATATTCATGAATACCGACACAGAATTTTTTTCACACAGAGATTGCAGGTGTAGTGACTCTCATAGGTTACTTAAGTGGTTGCAGACTACACATGTATAACTTCGGTTGACGCTATCTGGAGATAAAAATTGATTTCGTTGAAATTCGCTTATCAAATCACGTTACGGAGGTTGTGATGATGGTACTGCATCTATTGAATGACGTGATATTTTGTGTGCTTTGTAACATTGCATGTGTACATTTATTTGTTTTCAGTCGTTGCAATTGTTTTGCACAGACTGTAGCTTCCATAACATTACATTCAAAATCAGCATCATAAGAAAGACTAATAAAATGTGGCATACAAAGAAATATTCTACGATAATCCATCCACATTCTCATACCAAAAACATGACTCAATGTATGCCACACATAGTTGCCTAAAAAGTAATAGCACAAGAAGATCTCATCTCATGAATCATGGCACACAAAATACTCTTTAAAAGAATATACATTCGTTATTTTGAAACTTCCTGGCAGATTAAAACTGTGTACCCGATCGAGACTCGGGACCTTTGCCTTTCGTGGGCAAGGGCTCCACCATCTCAGCTACCGAAGCACGACTCACGGCCGGTCCTCACAGCTTTACTTCTACCAGTATCTCGTCTCCTACCTTCCAAACTTTACAAAAGCTCTGCTGCGAACCCTCATTCTATTCGTTATTTTGTTGCACAGAAGAGAAAACTGTTAACTAAAACATAAAAATATCATTTACACCACAGTGTAACAGCAAATGATGTTTACAGCTGCCAAATATCCCAGACTTTTGAGTGACTTCTATCACTGTTAAAATTATCCTCCTTATTTCTGTCTGGAAGTTCCTCCACGCAACCACTTCAACCGTCAACGCTATGTCGACCCAAAAGCGAGTTGTTTCATCTGAAAGGATACTTTGCGTTTCATGGTGACCTCAGTTGAAGCGGAGAAAACATTATCATTCCGGCCAGCACTGTCCTCTACACCACGACCATACCTCTTGTAGAAAACCTTGGAACTCTTTAGAGATTACCTTTACGCCGAACACAATGATTTGGTGGAGCTCTGAGGGAAATATCATAATCCAAATACAAGTTCGTTCAGCAGGACTGTAGGAAGTTTGGAAAAACTAATTTCCTGACTCTGCACTGTCAAGAAACCAAACGGGAGTTTTAAAGCCAGACTGAAAATGATTTTCATCATTAGTGTACCATGCATTACTCTGTCTTGTGCTTCCTGAGACCAGTATGTAGAAAATAAACATCGAAATTCGTCGTATTAATCGCAATTGTCCTCTAAGGAATACATCTGCATTGCAGTTACCTCCCAAGGTAACCACACTCAAATTCAATCTTACGATTGCCAGGCCGTGGTGATGGGCGTGGAAAATCAAACTGCGCTAAGCAAGTGTGACGATGAGTGTCATTTACTGAAATTCTAAGTAGATAAATCTTTTTGATGGATACGAAAGCATTCTAATCAACACCAGATAATCCTTCACAACTGTACTAAAAACAACCACCAGCCTTCTTGACTGTTCGCTTCGCTTTTTCCTTAATTGGTGACAATCTCTGTAGTAATACGGAATGACTCGAAATTTGATGCTGAATTTGAGTTACCATTTCCTCGTCAGACACCCTCTCAAGTTTTTTAAGAAGCCTCTTTTGCTCCTTTCATATTCCACCCTCAAATATTGAAAATCATTTTGTACCTGTATAGTTTTCTCAGTATCTACGTAATGAAATTGACCATTACATTCCAGAGAAGGTGACAAGCTTAGACGATGGAATCTGGGGTGAAGTTATCGTTCTAACTAATACCAGGAGCATTACAACGGTTTCTTGTCAGTCCTCTGGGAAACCTAGTCAATTTCTGCAGCGTTGTAGTCCGCAGACGATTGGTTGTAAGATGCTGCTTTATGACAGGTTAGAATGTCACATTATAATGAACAATCATCGTCTCCACAACGACTCTCTACTACATGCACTTCTCAGTACTGTACTATGGGTTACCACCCTTGAGCTTTTAGCGTTATCTTAAGCGTAGTAACGGGACCACACCTAAATATAAAAAGCACCCTCATACCGTACCACTATTTCCTTTGTACTCATTTGACATCCAGTGACTACTTCACTGAATTTCATCTTCAAGACAATGTTAGAAAATTGTAAACTGTAATCTGAATTGATTACGGTGAAAATAACTCTCTCTATAATACCATTTACTGCATGAACGGAACGCAAAATATTCTTCCATTAGAATTTAAACAAAAATGAGAGAGAAGCAAAAGTAAAAATTAAGAGAGGAAATTAAACTTCTTCAGTGATGCACGTTTATTGCATGAGAATATTTTTTCCCTACTATTCTTGTGCTATGACGTGACTCCTGTTACTTCTTGGGAAAGATGCTTTTTCGAGATTCTGTTGAGGCCTTCACGGCTACCGTATCGGTCCCAGGGCACACGAAGTCCCCACCGTACTTCACCCTCAACAGCAATCCCCTACTTTGGCAGTCTGTCTTGTTCTGTCGATTTCATATTATTTAGGTATTAACCGATGCCTTGTTTCTGAAACAAAATTTGCATCATATTTCCGAACTTCTTTTTATGGTCTTTGTTCCGGTATATTTTGAAGTATTCGTCTTTCACACATTCTCGATATTCTTGTAGATTGACATTGACTTTGTTGTTAACAACATAATTGACAAAATTTCCGAATAGCCACAAGATGACATTGTTTTTTTGTGGTGTAAAGGAAATTTCTTCTGGGAAGAGTATATCGTTTAGCGTAATTTCTCTTCCATCGGTCCGTTTAAGAAAAGCGACTTGCAATACAATGTCATTCCAAATATTCTTGTATCCATTACAGATGAAGCGATGCTTTAAGGAGTCCTAAGTGTGACATTTTTGACACACATTGGTTGCTTGTAGTCCTATTGAATACAGTTTTTCATTGGTACTAATAATGTTGTTGACAACTCTGTACCATGACGCTTGCACTTCCGTAGTCAGAGTTTTGTTATTTATATTAGTCCATATTTTTTCCCAGTTTTTGTTGGGATACTTCATCTCCATTTTATTTTGGTTTTCACGTGATTTTAACTTCTCTACTATATATTTTACTTGTCCTCTTATTTTTGTCTGTTAAAATGCATGTCAAGTAGCTTAATTCTACATAAAAATCCTTAATATGCTTTAGGTTGTAATTGATGTTGTGAACATATACTAGCGGCTGCATGCTTCCGGGTTTGAGAAGGTCAAATAGAGCGGCAGTTATGCTGTTCGGCTGTGTCTCTATAAGTTTTAGCGTTCTTTTAATGAAGAGGGTAGTGTTTTTCCTCCGAAGGTCTGTCAGCCCTAGGCCTCCGTTTTCGGGTCTCGATGTAGTCGTTCCTACTGCTACTATAAAAATACGGCCTTTCCATACGTATCGACAGATTGTGCTCATTATAGATTTCACTATGTCTGGAGGTGTTGGTAAAATCTGAGCGACATATGCAGCTTTCGAAAGAACTGCACAGTTTATTAGTTTAATTCTTTGCTTGATATTTAAGTCTCTCGTTTCATGTAGTATTAAGCTGCCTCTGATTTTTCCCAACACCTGTTTCCAATTAGCAGCCGTTGTTCTTAATGGGCAACTGTAAAAGTTATGCCCAAAGCAGTGTGACGCTCCACCCTGTTTGCCCACGGTAGCTGCGCATTGTCAATACCCTGTAAATTTAAAAAGGAACTTTTCGTTTCATTTATCCTCGCACCGGTTGCCCTGCTATAAAGCAATAACTTGTCTGTTAGCTGGGCACAGTCATCATCGCTCCTTACTAGAGCTCCCACATCGTCAGCGTATGCATTTGTAACCGTGTTCAGCCCAGCTATTGTTATGTCTTCTAAGGTTGTGTTCAAAAGCCGTAAAAGGGGTTCCAGAGAAACCACATAAAACAATATGGACAGGGGACTTCCCTGAGGAACTCCACTACATATCAATACTTCATTAGTATATTGTCCATTGATCGAGATTTTGGTTCGTATGCCTCTGATGATGTTCATTAAAACCGATAAGTTGCCATCATTGAAACCTATGTGTTTCAAGGTTCTGGACAGATATCCGTAGTTGACTCTGTCAAACGCCTTAGGAAAATCAATGAAGGCAATGCCTCCATTAGCTGACGATGATAATATAGAAATAATGTCTCGATATTCACATACAGTCTTAAAAATGGTACGTCGAGGGAGACGCGTCTGGTGGTATCCAATGACTTTTTCTAAAATCGGTCCCATTCGTTCTTTAATTACACGTGCAACTACTTTGTAATTTGAGTTCATTAGACTGATCGGCCTCATTTTAGTAATATCTTTCGTGTCCGTACTCCTTCCCTTTGGAAGTTGTACAGTTACACTTTCCTTGAAAGCAGCAGGAATTTCCTCTCCCCTCAAGACGTCATTAACTACTTCCGTGAATTGGGAACCTATTAGGTACCAAAAGGCCCTATAAAACTCCACAGGCAGGCCGTCTGGGCCTGGAGACTTAACGTGAAGGTGAAGATTTGAGTATATCAAAAACCTCGTCATTCGTAATTTCTAACATTAAACCTCTGTTCTCTTCCTCTGTAACAACTGCCTCTATTCCGGAGTTCTGTAAAAACTCTTGTACTGAGTTGTTGTCAGTAGCATTTCCAGAATATAACTGCTGAAAAAATCTATGTGCTTCATTTAAGATATCCCTTTGTTCTGTCAGGACTCTGTTATCTTCCGCCGAGCGGTTAAAGGCGCTACAGTCTGGAACCGCACGACCGCTACGGTCGCAGGTTCGACTCCTGCCTCGGGCATGGATGTGTGTGATGTCCTTAGGTTAGTTGGGTTTAAGTAGTTCTAAGTTATAGGGGACTTATGACCACAGCAGTTGCGCCCCATAGTGCTCAGAGCCATTTGAACCATTTGTTATCTTCCGTTCTGAGGCTGGCAATAAAATTTCTTCTTCTGTTTTTTGTGTGTTGTATCAAGTGGAAGATGGAGGTTTTTTCTGCATCCACTGTCGTTCTAGTTTGTGATTTGATTTGTAATCCCTCTAAATTTACCCTCTTGATACTTATCATTTTGGCTTTAACGTTTTTAATATTGATAAAGACGTCTTGAGACATTGGTTGGTCGTAAAGGTCTCTTAAGCAAGAGTAGTAAAACTCTATTGTGTGTCTTGACCACATTGCCCTTTCTTTGGCTTAAAATACCAGCGCTGCTCTTATCTTTTTCTTAGCGGCCATAGTCCACCATTCAATAGTTGTTCTAATTTAGTACACATCCTTAAAATAGACTGCCAAGTTTCTTGCATCTTTAAATCTAGGGCGTTTTCAGAGAGGGTATTGATATTTAATTTCCATAGTGGGCGACTCCAATATGTCTTTTGCCTGGTTAATTTGATGCTGCACCTCACTCTGAGGTGGTCAGAGAAGGCGGCTGGTATCACCTCGATACTACTGACTTTGGTGGCTAAAGTGGGGGTGACCTATATTCTGTCGATTCTGCTCTGTGTAGCACCAGTGATATATGTGAAGCGAACCAGCGTCGGATATTTTATTTCCCACGCGTCAAACCACTTCATGTTGGTGACCAACGCCTGCAGTTCTTGGGAGAAGTTAAAATTTGGTCGCTGAACCATTTTATTTAAAACGCAATTAAAATCTCCACCAATGACATTTTCTGCAGGGTTTTCTTGGAGTAGAAATAAAATGTCACTTTTAAAAAAGGCTGCCCTCTCTCGTCTCGCATTGTTGCCTGAAGGTGCGTATAGGTTTATAAAAGTAGTGTTAAAAATTTTGCAGCTAATTCCCCTCCCCGACTCTAAAAGGCACACGTTTGTCATCTCGATTCCTTCTTCAGCAAGGATGGCTGTTCCACACGCGTTTTCTGGAGCCACATTCATCACCTCTTTGTACCCTGAAACAGACAATTCTTTGACATTAACTTCTTGCAGGAAGGCGATATCTGTATCTGACTGATACAGAAAGTCCTTCAGTGCAGCTACCTTTGCTTGACTCTGAATTTTGTTTATGTTTAAGGTGGTCACGTTATATGTATGTTCCACTGTGAGACGCTACAAGACAGTAAACAGAGGACACGGTATTGGAGCCGCTTACAATAACTTCGAGTTAGATATATATAGTGTTATTTTATTTTACTTTTATTCCATTGTCTGTTTTCCTTCTTTTTTCTTTTTTTTCTTCTTTCTTCTTAGAGTTCGGTGTGACAGTTTTTAATAAAAAAATTATTCCTCAAAAGCCCCTTCCGCCCCTATTGCATCGGTCTGATCCTCCTTTTTGTCCGCCCAGTTAAATTGTGGCTCGGTGATGTCGTGTCCATGTCCTTGTCCAAGTCGGGTTTCATTGTCCATATCTGATGTCGTATTGTCATGCAAGGGTTCAAATGTTCCGTGTGGCGTGTCAGCCCGTTCTTGTTTCTTGTTCCGATCCGAAGACTCGCCGACCGCTTCCTTTTGTGTATCTTCGTCCTTCTTTTCGGTCTCCTGTATCTTCCTCAGCCGCTCTCTTAAAGGAGGGGCCAAGTTCTCTGCACCTTGATGTGCTCTTCGTCTCTTCTTACTTTTTGATGATTTCGGTGAAATCGTCGGTGAAACCTTTGGTGAACTTCCTGGCGACTCCACCGAAGGTCGAGGAGAAGTCACCTGTCCCGCCTTCGTGGCGGAAGATTTTTGTGCTCCGTTATTTTCGGAGTCGGCCGTTGCTGCTGTTTCTACGACACGTGAGATGGGTGGTGTCATTGGTTCGTCTTCTTGCACCCCCCCCCCTTTTCCTTTGATGTTCCCTGAACCTGGCTGTGGTGTCATCTGTGTGGTTGTCAGTTATTTGTTGCATCACTTCCTCTTTATGTCCATCCACTGTAGTCCCCTCTGGGATGTTGGCCGTTTCGTGTGTAACTACCGCTTCGTACTCTACCATGTCTACATCAGGTATTATCGATGAAGCTTGTCGCTCGTTAGAAGAGTTGTCAGACCCAGAGGGCAAGCGCGGTGCGCCCTCAGTGACGTCATTACTGGCCAGATTCTGATTGTCATCGTTAGTCAACTCCGCGGTGCTTCCCGTTTCCGTGCGCGCGTCGGATGGTCCCGCCTGCTCGGCCGTATTCTGTTGACAGGAGTCCCGGCTAGCTGCCGCGGCAGCGTACGTCACTTGCATGCTGACAACTTGTCCTGGGACAGCCGCCTCGTTAGTCGGTAACTGAGGAACACGCCTTCTACTGCACTCACTTCTGACGTGCCCTGTGGCGTTACATAACGCACAAGTCCGTGGCTGCCCATCATAAATTATGAGAGCGCGATGGCCACAAATATTCAAGTAAGAAGGGATATGTCGTAAGAGCTCAATCTTAATGTGTCTAACTCCATTCAAAACCGGAAACATATACTGCTCCGACCATTTTTCTGCAATATTAGATATAACCCTACCATAGGGCTGAAGAGCAGCAATGATTGCTCCGGCAGGGACCTCGAAAGGCAGTTCGAAAACTCTCACTGTTTGAATGCTTAGCCCAGCATGGGAAACAAGAACGTCACTAACGGTTCCGTCTGCACGATTAAATTTCATTTTGCCACCACACTTGTCAACTATCGAAGAGCACAAATCAGAGGAAATCAATTGCAAAAAGACAGAATTGGAAACAAAAGAAAGATGAACGCCAATAATTTCGTCTCCTGTGATCTTAACTGTTTCTGAAAGCCACCTTTTGATCTCAAAAGCCTTTGGTCTTTTGCAGGTCCAGTCAAAAGTGGATCTAACCGTATATCTTCTTTCACAGTTAATTTCGTTCATTTTGTCATTTTAAATCACTGAAAGATGCAAAGTAAACAAAGCGCTCTACTGACCTTCGTATCAACCACACAGCCGCTGTTTATGCCAGCTTTCCTAGCGCTGCCGCCACACGTCCGTCCGGCTCGGCGGCCGAGCAGCGAATGACCAACTGAGTTACGCAAGCACGATTCACGACCGGTCCTCACAGCTTCATATTGCCAGTACCTCGTCTCCTTCCAAACTTCACAGATCAAGTTGGTGAAAAGATGAGGGTAGAAGAAATCCTTGGGTAAGAGAAGAGATGTTGAACGTAACTGATGAAAGGAGAAAAAGTAAAATTTAATAAATGAAGCAGCCGAAAGGGAATACAAACGTCTACAAAATAAAGAAACCGGAAGTGCAAAACGGCTAAGCATGAACGACTAGAGGACAAGTGTAGGGATGTAGAAGCATATATCACTATGGGTAAGATAGATGCTGCCTACAGGAAAATTAAAAGAGACCTTTTGAGAATATCAATGGTTCAAAAAATGGTTCAAATGGCTCTGAGCGCTATGGGACTAAACTTCTGTGGTCATCAGTCCCCTAGAACTTAGAACTACTTAAACCTAACTAACCTAAGGACATCACACACATCCATGCCCGAGGTAGGATTCGAACCTGCGACCGTAGCAGTCCCGCGGTTCCGGACGGCGCGCCTAGAACCACTAGACCACTGCGGCCGGCCGAGAATATCAATAACACAGATAGAAAACTAGTACTAAGCAAAGAAGGGACAGTAGATAGGTCGGAGGAGTGCATAGAGATTCTATATAAGAAAAATATACTTGTGGGCGATATTATGAAAATTGAAGATGACGTAGATGAAGATGAGAACGGAGATATGATACTGCTTGAAGAATCTGAGAAAGCACTGAGAGACTTAAGTCGAAATGATGCCCCAGGAGCAGACAATATTCCGCTAAAGCTACTGATAGCATGAGAGAGCCAAGCATGACAAAACTCTTCCATCTGGTGAGCAAGTAGTATGAGACGAGAAATACCCTCAAACTTCAAGAAGAATATAATAATACCAATTCCGAAGAAAGCAGTTGCTGACAGGTGTGAAAATGACCGAACTATCAGTTTACTAAATCACCGCTGCATAATATTGACACGAATTCTTTACAGAGGAATGGAAAAACTGGTAGACGCCGACCTCGGGGAAGGTGAGTTTGGATTCCGGAGAAATGTAGGAACACGCGAGGCGGTACTGACACTATGACTACTCATAGAAGATAGGTAAAGGAAAGGCAAACATACGTTTATAGCATTTGTAGACTTAATGAAAGCTTAAGACAATGTGGATTGGAATACTCTCTTTCAAATTTTAAAGGTTACAGGGGTAAACTACAGGGAGCAAAATCCTTTTTACAATTTCTACAGAAGCCAGATGGTAGTTGTAAGAGTCGAAGGCACGAAAGGAAACCAATGGTTGAGAAGGGAGTGAGACAGGGTTTTAGCCTATCCCCGATGTTATTCAATCTTTACGTTGAACAAGCAGTAAAGGAAACAAAAGAAGAATTTGGAGTAGGAATTAAAGTCGAGGGAGAATATATAAAAACCTTGAGGTTTGTCGATGACATTGTAATTCTGTCAGAGGTAACAAAGGACTTGGAAGAGCAGTTGAACGGAATGGACAGTGCCTCGAAAGGAGGATATAACATTAACATAAACAAAATCAAAACAAGGATAATGGAATGCAGTAGAATTAAATCAGGTTATGCTGTGGGGATTACATTAGGAAATGAGACACCTAAAATAGTAGAAGACTAATCTGTCAACATCGAGTATAGATTTATGTGACTGGAAGTACTTTCTGAAAGTATTTGTATGCAGTGTAGCCATGTATCGAAGTAAAACATTGTCGATAAACAGTTTAGACAAGAATATAATAGAAGGTTTCGAAATGTGTTACACAAGAATGCTGAGGGTTAGGTGGGTAGAGCACTTAACTAATGAGGAGGTACTGAATAGGACTGCGGAGCAGAGAAATTTGTGGCACCACCTGACTAGAAGAGGGTATCGGTTGGCAGGACACATTTTGACTCATCAAGGGCTGACCATTTCAGCACTGGAGTGAAGCATGGTGGGTAGAAGTTGTAGATGGAGGCCAAGAGATGAATACGTTAAGCAGATTCAGGAGTATGTATTGCAGTTGGTAGTCCGAGGTGAAGAAGACTGTGCAGGATAGAGTAGCATGGAGAGCTGTATCAAACCAGTCTTTGGACCGAAGACAACAACAACAACAACAACATTGTGTTCGAACATTATCAATTACGTCGAAGATAGCAGTCTGTTGACACACAGTCAACGCAGATTTAGAAAACATCTTTCTTGTGAAACGCACGAAGAGTTGAGTGCTATTGCCAAGGGATTTCAAATTGATTCTGCATTTGTAGATATCCAGAAGGCTTTTGACATTGTACCACACAATCGACTTGTAGTGAAATTGCATGCTTATAGAATATCGTCTAAAGTTTGAAACAAGAAGCCAAGTATTGAGTTCACAGTTCGTAGTAACTGACATAAAGTCATCGAGTAAAACAGAAGTGCTTTCTGGCGTTCATCAAGGTAGAGTTATAGGGTCTCTGCTGTTTCTTATCCACACAAACGGCTTAGGAGACAATCTGAACAGCTCTCTTAGGTTCTTTGAAGATGATACTGTAGTTTATCGTCTAGTAAAGTCACCATAGGACCAAAACAAATTACAAAACGACTTAGAAAAGGTATAGCATGGCGCGAAATTTGGCATATGACCTAAACAATGAAAAGTGTGAGGTCATCCACATGAATGCTAAAAGGGAATAGTTCATCTTCGGTTACACGATAAATGAATGAGTCAAATCTAAATGCCGTAAATTGAACTAAATACCTGAACTTACAATTACGACCAACTTAAATTGCAAAGAACACATAGAAAATGTTTGAGGAAGACGAACGAAAGACTGCGTTTTATTGACAGAACACTTAGAAAATGTAACAGATCTACTAAAGAGTCTGCGTACACTACGCTCGTCCGTCCTCTTTTGGGGTACTGCTGCGAGGCCCAGGATCCTTCCCAGATAAGATTATCAGAGTACATCGAGGAAGTTCAAAGAAGAGCAGCACGTTTTATATTATCACGAAATAAGGGGGAGAGCGTCACTGTCAAGAAACAGGATTTTGCGGTGGACATCATTAAAACGAAAGCATTTTTCGCTGTGGAGGAATGATAATGATGAGATCCCATACTCAGAGGAACGTAGGGAACGAATCAGGAGACGCGCACCGCCGGCTAGGCAATGTCGTAGCGGAGCTGGTTTGCCATTGCCGTCCTCCGACCGTAAGGGAGATGAATGATGAAGACAACACAACACCCAGTCATCTCGAGGCAGAGAAATTCCCTGCCCCGCCAGGAATCGAACCCGAGACCCCCTGCGCGGGAAGCGAGAACGCTACCGCAAGAGCACGCGCTTCGGACTGTGAAGGAATCTTCCCACGAAATTTCAACCACCAACTTTCTCCTCTGAATGCGAAAATACTGTTTTGACACCGACCTAGATAGGGAGGAACGATCATATTAATAAAATAAGGAAAACCAGAGCTCTGTCTGTGCGCTGTTCGAGACTGGAACAATAGAAAAGTGTTGTGCACGTGATTTGATAAACCCTCTGCCAGTGTCTTAATTGTGATTTGTGTAGTATCCATGTAGATGTAGATGTAGATGCATGTTCAGACGTAACTGACTGTCATACAGGATACTTCCAATTTTTGTGGGAAATCTTTTTACGTTAAAACCGCTTTCCTCAGGTTGAGTTGCCAAGACTCTACAATGAGATTTCAAATGTGCAACAATATTTCGATAGATACAGGGTGTTACAAAAAGGTACAGCCAAACTTTCAGGAAACATTCCTCACACACAAAGAAAGAAAATATGTCATGTGGACATGTGTCCGGAAAAGTTTACCTTCCATGTTAGAGCTCATTTTATTACTTCTCTTCAAATCACATTAATCATGGAATGGAAACACACAGCAACAGAACGTACCAGCGTGACTTCAAACACTTTGTTACAGGAAATGTTCAAAATGTCTTCCGTTAGCGAGGATACATGCATCCACCCTCCGTCGCATGGAATCCCTGATACGCTGATGCAGCCCTAGAGAACGGCGTATTGTATCACAGCCGTCCACAATATGAGCACGAAGAGTCTCTACATTTGGTACCGGGGTTGCGTAGACATTAGCTTTCAAATGCCCCCATAAATGAAAGTCAAGGGGGTTGAGGTCAGGAGAGCGTGGAGGCCATGGTATTGGTCCGCCTCTACCAATCCATCGGTCACCGAATCTGTTGTTGAGAAGCTTACGAACACTTCGACTGAAATGTGCAGGAGCTCCATAGTGCATGAACCACATGTTGTGTCGTACTTGTAAGGGCACATGTTCTAGCAGCACAGGTCGAGTATCCCGTATGAAATCAAGATAACGTGCTCCATTGAGCGTAGGTGGAAGAACATCGGGCCCAATCAAAACATCACCAACAATTCCTGCCCAAACGTTCACAGAAAATCTGTGCTGATGACGTGATTGCACAATTGTGTGCGGATTCTCCTCAGCCCACACATGTTGATTGTGAAAATTTACAATTTGATCATCAGAATCGAGGAAGTACAGTACATACTGACGAAACTAAAATGAGCTCTAACATGGAAAGTAAGCGTTTCCGGACACACGTCCACATAACATCTTTTCTTTATTTGTGTGTGAGGAATGTTTCCTGAAAGTTTGGCCGTACCTTTTTGTAACACCCTGTATATTTGTGTCTAAGACCTTTTTTCGATTATGAAAGTAAATAAGTCACAGTTAAGTGGCAATTTTAGTGCAAACCTCTGCGAAATTGTCTCCGTCTGTCTGTGTAACGACAGTTTGTGCCAGACAAAAATTACATTATGTCTTCAGCGCGCCAATAAGAATTAAATAAAATTAAATATTTGTTTTGTTTTCCGTCTATGTCATTGAGAAATGTGAAATATAAAACCAAGTGGTATCGAATACCGTTGCGCTGCCATTTAAATGCGGCGCGTTTGGTTTCCCCTCCTCCCCTTTCTCAGGCTCAGACAGCGTGGTGTGGCGGTGAGGGAAATGTGCACCGGGGGTTAGGACTGTAACCGAAGTAACGGCATTAGCTAAACGCGAGGGGGTCAACATTGTCTGTGCAGACAGGCCTGTGCTCACAGGAATTCTAGCTTCCTGGCCACGTTTCCCCACCTCCCTGCTGAACACGGCGCGGTATGGCTGCGGCCGGCTGCGCGCTGGTATGGTACTCACTCTGTCTGCGCGGCGTCCTCTGCAGCGGCGCAGCGCGCCACGTCAACGCTGACGTCGCCGCCGTTATCTGACAGGCGCCGATCGTCGATACGGGACGATACAGCGCGGCACGAGCCGGCGGATGCGCAACCCATTAGCACGGCGGCGAACTCTGGGTCGTGGCTGCAGTGCAACAGCACAGCACACTATGGCGTAGAATATGGCATAGCATAGAGTAGTGGGGTGCGAGCAGTGGGCCGCGTGTATACACTGCACACTTTACGATCAACATAACCTGCGCGGCCGTTTCCCTGACTCATATTTAACGCTCAGGGGCAATTCTGCACGCAGCGACAATTACAAATTTTCAGAGTTAATGGGAATCGTTTTTCACGCTGCAAGCGTTTGTTTGCTCGCTCCTACATTCAAAAGCTTGCTGCTACTGTGTAACCGGGCTGGCTATGTTGATGCAAGGCTGTTGCCTAAATGCTCAGTTATTATTCGTGGATATGCTTGGAAGAAGTACAGGGTAAGCCAAAAAGCACTTTACAACTTTGGAATGCTGTAGAAATTTAGTAAGATAACTTGCAGAGCCGGGTCGGTAGATGTGTTATTTTACAGCAAACAACCTCACGTTTCACATAAAGGTGTCAAATGTCATTTCCCTTCGATGTGACTACCATTTGTGGTATGGCAAACATCTCACCGGTAATCCGTTTCTTCCCACAGTCCGCAGCTCGTGGTCTCGCGGTCGCGTTCTCACTACCCGAGCAGGGCGTCCCGGGTTTGATTCCCGGCGGGGTCAGGGATTTTCACCTGCCTCGAGATGACTGGGTGTTTGTGTTGTCCTCATCATTTCATCCTTATTCATGAAAATGGCGAGATTCGGCTGAGCAAAGGTTGGGAATTTGTACGGGCTCTGATAACGCGCAGTTCTGCGCCTCCCAAACCAAACATCATCATCATCCCACAGTTGCGGCATATCGGCCGTAATTTGTGCAACGGCAGCGTAGATTCGATTTTTCAGGTCGGCTACAGGAGGAACATACACACAGTCCTTAATGAAACCCCAGAGAAAGAAATCCAGTAGTCTCAAATCTCGGAAGCGAGGTCACCATACTATTGGCTCTTCACTGTCAATCCACCGATCAGTGGAGCAATTATCGAGGAAACCTCGAACACCCTCTCGGAAATCAGGTGGCCCACCGTCTTTCTGGTTACAAACCATCCCATAACGGTCATCTTCATCGATCTGTGAAATTAAAAAGTTTTCAAGCATATCCATATACGCAATACCAGTGGCATTTTTCTCCGTGAAGAAGAAAGGGCCGTACACTTTCAGTTTGCTGAAGGCACAAAACACATTAACTTCGGAGCTGTCACGGATGTGTTTCAGGGTTGTACGTCGATTTTCGTTACCGCATATTCTACAGTTGTGAGTTTTCACCGTACCATTGATATGAAACGTTGACTCAACGCTGAAGATTATTGTGTTGAACAACGTCTCGTCGTCCTCTATCATATGCAACATTTCCGCACAGACTTCCAAACGGGCAAACGTACCTGCATAACTAATGTGCAGTGCCATTGTGAACCTGTATGGTTTCAAGTATAAATGTCTACCCTATACTCGCCAAACAGTCATTTGCTGAATGTCAGTTTTGCAAGATGAACGTTACGTTGATTTTTGTGGACTGCGGGCGAAGCTCTCCCTAACCAGTTCGACAATCATCAACACGAGGGCGACCTAGTGATTTATCATGAACAGCCTATCTCAGCAAAGTTCTTGTGCCAAGAGAAAATTGTAGACAAGCTTGGAGGTTCTGTAGCGTATTCGGTTCGAAACTTACACCGAGCACTCGTTACAGAGTTCGTTCCATGAAACCAAAACACATAAGAGCACGCTCTTTTTAGATAAAGTAGCCATTTAAACTGTACACTACGTTGTCGCTTTTGGTGGTGGAGTGGGGTACTGACGCACTACGTGAATCAAACTTGAGGTTGTTTTCTACAAACTGCCGAATCTACCGATCCTGTAAATTACATCAACAAATCCAAAATCGTGAAGTCCTTTTTGATTCACCCCGTATTTAATGGGCACAGTAATTGTGCACAGCAACGCTTACAAATTTTTACAGTTAATGGGAACCGTTTCTCATGCTGAAAGCGTTTCTTTGCTTGTTCTTTAGCTCAGAGGTACGTTGCTACATCTGTAACCGTGCTGGCTAGGTTGGTACGGGACTGTTGCCTAAATGCTTAGTTATTATTCGTGGATATGCTCAGAGGAAATATATGTGCACGATATTCAAAATTTTTAAATCTTTAATTAGAATTCACCCTTGTTAAACAATTTTTTCCTACAGAATTATCGTTGTTTACTATTACATTACAATCTTTTTTATACTCTCCTTGAATAAGAAAATCACAATTATTAGTCATACGTTTGCACATTTTTTCTTTATTAAAAATGGCTGTAAATCTTAAGTTTCGTCTAAATCTGGTAAATAATAATGATCCTTTTCAAATTCTTCTAAAGTTTCTGTTAATTCTGTTAAAATTGTATCTACACTCCTGGAAATGGAAAAAAGAACACATTGACACCGGTGTGTCAGACCGACCATACTTGCTCCGGACACTGCGAGAGGGCTGTACAAGCAATGATCACACGCACGGCACAGCGGACACACCAGGAACCGCGGTGTTGGCCGTCGAATGGCGCTAGCTGCGCAGCATTTGTGCACCGCCGCCGTCAGTGTCAGCCAGTTTGCCGTGGCATACGGAGCTCCATCGCAGTCTTTAACACTGGTAGCATGCCGCGACAGCGTGGACGTGAACCGTATGTGCAGTTGACGGACTTTGAGCGAGGGCGTATAGTGGGCACGCGGGAGGCCGGGTGGACGTACCGCCGAATTGCTAAACACGTGGGGCGTGAGGTCTCCACAGTACATAGATGTTGTCGCCAGTGGTCGGCGGAAGGTGCACGTGCCCGTCGACCTGGGACCGGACCGCAGCGACGCACGGATGCACGCCAAGACCGTAGGATCCTACGCAGTGCCGTAGGGGACCGCACCGCCACTTCCCAGCAAATTAGGGACACTGTTGCTCCTGGGGTATCGGCGAGGACCTTTCGCAACCGTCTCCATGAAGCTGGGCTACGGTCCCGCACACCGTTAGGCCGTCTTCCGCTCACGCCCCAACATCGTGCAGCCCGCCTCCAGTGGTATCGCGACAGGCGTGAATGGAGGGACGAATGGAGACGTGTCGTCTTCAGCGATGAGAGTCGCTTCTGCCTTGGTGCCAATGATGGTCGTATGCGTGTTTGGCGCCGTGCAGGTGAGCGCCACAATCAGGACTGCATACGACCGAGGCACACAGGGCCAACACCCGGCATCATGGTGTGGGGAGCGATCTCCTACACTGGCCGTACACCACTGGTGATCGTCGAGGGGACACTGAATAGTGCACGGTACATCCAAACCGTCATCGAACCCATCGTTCTACCATTCCTAGACCGGCAAGGGAACTTGCTGTTCCAACAGGACAATGCACGTCCGCATGTATCCCGTGCCACCCAACGTGCTCTAGGAGGTGTACGTCAGATCTCCGGACCTGTCCCCCATTGAGCATGTTTGGGACTGGATGAAGCGTCGTCCCACGCGGTCTGCACGTCCAGCACGAACGCTGGTCCAACTGAGGCGCCAGGTGGAAATGGCATGGCAAGCCGTTCCACAGGACTACATCCAGCATCTCTACGATCGTCTCCATGGGAGAATAGCAGCCTGCATTGCTGCGAAAGGAGGATGTACACTGTACTAGTGCCGACATTGTGCATGATCTGTTGCCTGTGTCTATGTGCCTGTGGTTCTGTCAGTGTGATCATGTGATGTATCTGACCCCAGGAATGTGTCAATAAAGTTTCCCCTTCCTGGGACAATGAATTCACGGTGTTCTTATTTCAATTTCCAGGAGTGTAATTTAACATCACCTAATTCTGCTTTGTAAGGACTAGCAATGGGGATCTTATATTTTTGTTTCATAATTTTCTAATAATTTGTCCAACACTTTTTATTGTTTGTGTATTGGAATCTAATAAATAAGGAAGTTTTGCTTTAACTCCATGTTTTGCCAAATTAAATTTAGAAAATCGAGATCTCAAACTGTTAAAACTTTCAAGCTTCTTTTACAAGAAACTGTCTATTTTTCATTCTTCCTTCACAATCTATAAAATCTGTTTTTTTACAATCGTAATGTTGTCGCAAAATGACCCTGTAATTGGAGTAAATTGTCCTATACTTTTTCTCCTTTTGTATATATAAAATCTCCAATATTTGTAAAATTATTATTATTATTATTATTTAAATTACCTTTACGCAACAACAAACCAAATCTTTCATTAGTTGGCTTTGTTTTATTTCCAAGAAGATCTGTAATAGAATATTTCTCTTTATTTGTAGTACACATTTTGTTTTCAACTTCCAGTTAGATAGAAAATTTTTTTATTAGATTTGTGTAAAAGTAGTTAGAATTAGAAATGCAAAAGTCTTAGTAAAATTCATTTTTCTTAAGAAGTGGTTGGTACTGGGTATTTGAATGCGTAGCACTGTGCTAATTTACCTACATGAAAAATGGAATTGAGGAAAAACATCCTTCTCATTTTTCTCTCAAAATTTTATGCACATTTTACAGAAAAATTTATATTGTTTAGAATTTTTAAATGAAAAAAGTGAGCCAGAAATACAAATTTGGGAAAGTAGGATAAAATTGTGGGCTCAGGCTAAATTTTTTAAAAGTACAATAACTGTTTTACAGAATTAAAAAATTAAAAATTTTAAAAAAGTTGAGCCAAAACCTACAAATTTATCCTGCTGATTTATTTTAAAATAAAGGAAGTATACAAAAACAAAAGAGATTACACAGTAAATGATAGAATCTATTAAGTACACAATAATCTGCAGTCAATATATTCCAGATATTCTTAAAATTTTACTGCAGCTGTTTGGCTTTAAACTTCATTATTATTCTCCTGATTGCAATAGTGTAGTTACTTTTATGTAAAAAATGTATGTATAGAAATACGAAAAAGTTATGGTACCCACGGAGTACCTGTTGCCTAAAATTTACACGCTGTTAGCCTTGACATACCTCAATTAATTCCTACTGTTGTCCACTTTTGAAAGAACAGTTGTCCCATATGATACACTTGCAGAAAAAAAGGCAATAAGGAAAAAGACAGTTTCTACGAAGACATAGAATCAATATATGTTCGTAGGTTGTGAATGAGTTCCTAGGAGAATCCAGTAAGGAAGTAGGAAAGGAAAGCTTTTGAGACCCTCCATTGGCCCCCAAAGTCTAGACGATTCCTCCAACAACAACAGAATGCGACTAGGCAACCTGACTGCTTCAAAACACGGAGGGGTTATGAGTACCTATTTTCGTCGCAAAATTATTTATAAGATAACGTGGAAATCACCAGAAAAAAAACACAGAACCAAACAGACCACATATTAGTGCATGCTAGATACAGAAGTATTATTGAAAATGTAAAATCGCAAAGAGATGCAGAAATAGGATCAGAACACTATCATCTGCTGACAACTGTTCGTGAAAGGATAGAATGCAGAGACTACAGGAGAAGAGATGCTGACTGGAAAATAAAGACATACCTTCTGAAAGAGTTCCACATTTAGGGTAGACATGCAATTGAAATTTGAAACGAGTTTGCTGCTCTAGTAGAAGAGCGAGGTGATGTAGATAAGTTATGGTCCACGTTCTAGATCAAAGTCAAACACGCAGCAGATGAAGTGCTGCAACCGTTTAAGACGAGGAGGAGGAGCAGAGGATGGTTGAACGGTAAGTGTAGACATGTAGTCAAGAAGAGAAAAGCGGCTAAAATGTTATGGTTGACAAACGGACAATCTGAATGATTAAGGCTGAGATACATGGAGGTAGCTAGAAAAGCAAGAAAAGTCCTCCGAACGGAAAAGCGATAGTATATAAACAGCAAGATAACACTGGCAGAAAAGAATCGAACAGCAGGCAATACAAGAGACTTTCACAGGACAGTCAGTTCTTCAAGGAAGGACGTAAAGCTAGGATTTGCGTGATCAAAGACCGAGAAGGACGAATGGTTATAAATGAAATGAAAGCTGTGGAGGAATGGAAAAACTATTTCTAAAACCTCTGTTATGTGGACGACATGATCAGCAGCGTTGTGACAGCAGCATCAGAAGAAGAAGAATTGGACGGAGAAGTCAGAATAACGATACCAACACTGGAGAATGAACTGCCGAGCATGGAAGACGTAGGAGAAGCCATAAAAATTCTGAAGAGAGGAAAGGCACCTAGAATAGATGGCATGCCTGCAGATATGCTGATCGAGGGAAGAGATATCCTACAAGAGAGAGAATACCATGTAATCAGCTTAATTTTGAGGAGAAAAAGGATCCCAGCAGAATGGAAGCAGTCTGTAATCTGTCCAGTACTAAAGAAAGTAGACACAATGAGATGCAGCAACAATACAGGAATTACCTTACTGTACACAGCTTATCCTGAGCATGTTGTTGCTGAAGCGGCTAACTCCAACAAGCAGGGTTTAGGAAGGGAAGATCAGCCATACACCAACTACATGTAATAAGGCAAATGCTACCAAAGAGATGGGAATTACGCAGAGATGTGCACTGTCTCTTTATGGACTTCTGAAAAGCACACGATAGTGTGAACAGGCAAGCAATATGGAAAAAACTGGAAAGGGCGCAGGTTCCTAGAAAACTTATAAAAATAGCACAAGCATGTCTGTAAGAGAGAACATGCATGGTGAAGGTAAAAAGAAAGATGTGAGACAAGTTCAAGATGAAGACTGGATTGCGACAAGGGACTGCCTCTCCATCCCTCTCCTTCTGGTTCTGGAAAGAGCACTAGCAAAAGTAATAAGGCTGGAGACAGGAATTCGGCTGGATAGAAGAATCAACACACTATGGCTTATGCAGATGATGCAGTTTTAACAGCACAGAATGAGCAAGACCTGGTTCAGATGGCAAGAGTGTTAATGGAAGAGGCAATGGGAGCAAGCCTGAAGATAGATAAGACCAGTTACCTTGTTGTGAGCAGAGAGCACGATGACAACCCTTGAAATGTAGATGGTAACATCTTTGGAAGGGTAAGAGAGCTGAAATGTCTTGGGACAGTACTCGAAAAGCTGTTGAAGTCCTGGCTATAACAAGATCGAAATAAAACTAATGACATTTAAGGATGTTGTTCTGAGGCAGATTTTTGGGGCAATGAAATATGGATACGACTGGAGAAAAAGGAAAAACCGCGAACTGCTGAAATTGTGCAAGTCGCTCGACATAGTGGCTACGATTAGAGAATACTGAAGTTGTACGGGGTCGTACTGCGGCGAGAAGGACAAATCACCAGGTAGATGGTGGAAGAAGATATCAGAGGCAATAGATCGAGGGGGAGACCACGGCCGAGATGGACTGACGAAATCAGAGTGGATATGTGTATGATTTGACTAGCTGGGGAGGACTACATGGACCAAGGAAGATGAAGGAGGCTGATCAGTGAGGACAAAAACCGAGTACGGTTTGTGTGAGCAACCTAGTAACTAACTCAGTTTGATGCTCTATAAATCTTGAACAAATAGTGCTATTACTAGCTGTAATTATCTCATTCCATACGCCTCTTCGAGATTTAAATATAAGTATCAAATAACTTTGTGGGTTCTCATGTCCGTGTTGTGTGAGTGGGTCCGCTTGAGGACGGTGACCGGCTGGAGCAGAGCACCCCCACACCTTCAGTCTGGCTCATGCTGTCTGTCTCCCACCAGTGTGGCAGAGGTGGCCGCCTCCACTTGCCGGTCAGACGCTCGTGTGCGCCACTACACGGGGGAAATAAACAGCAGGAAACGAAAAGGAGAAATAAAATGATCCTAACGACATATGGCCAGAAATACAGGGGAGGTTCACTCACTTGAAGACAGAGGTAATAGATATATGAAGTCTTCACGGGTTGTCAGCCGAGTAGCATCGTCGTCTCGTAACAACGTTTCGATAGAATGCGTCTTCATCACCTTCAGGCGAAGTGTCGGGATATCGTGCTCTCATCTATTACTTTCCCCTCTTTGGGGAAGTGTGAGGGGGAGTTTGTAGCCTTTCGGCTTTTACTCCCCTGTGTACTTGTGTGTGTGATTATTTCTGTACTTTTTGGTGTCTGTGAGATGTGATGATTGTTCTGTGTGTGTCTGGTACTTGCCTGAGGTTTGGCGAGATAGTTGTGGTAATTTGGGTAGAAGTAGGATTTGGGAATGGATATTGGGATTTTCTCTTCAACTTAGTCGTTGAAGATCGTCATGGGGCGATTGTGTTTATCGCGGGTCATGTCGTACCGACCTAGGATCGGAACATCGTCGGTCGCGGGCTTGTATCTCTGCTGGACCGCTCTCCGCTTCCCGCGGCCGGCCAATCACACGCCCGCGGAATCGCCCGATGGGCATGGATCGGCCGGTGGTGGTGGTGGTGATGGTGGGGGGGGGGGGAGACGCATGCGCGGGGTTCGAGTCCCGGCGTCCGTCTCTGTCTGCTCCGTCCACGGCCCTTGGTGGAAACGAACGTTCTTCTCTGATTTTCCTGGCTGCAGGCTCCCAGGCTGTGAGCTTTACAGACCCTAATCAGATGGTCATATGGGTAGAGTTTACAGGGTGCACAGGAGACTTAGTGGATGAAGTTCTGATAGGTAAAACATCTCTGGAAATGTGATGTAAAATAAATTTAGAGGTCGGATGACATTCAGATTTTCCATGTCACAGGACACAGACACTATAGACAATGAGCTCTTACCAGTGTGCTCTACAGGAGTCCAATGTATGGGCAATGTTTAGAGTACTCGTAGTCAGCTTCTCTTCTACCTAGCAAAGAACATCCTCGTCAAAGTTGAGAGTTTATCGTCTCCGTGGAATACCACAGTCAACCGTCCTAGTTGCGGATATGATCAAAAGTATCTGGGCACCTGTCTGAAAATGACTTACAAGTTCGTGATGCCCTCCATCGGTAATGCTGGAATTCAATATGGTGTTGGCCCACCCTTCGTCTTGATGATAGCTTCCACTCTCGGAGACATACGTTCAGTCAGGTACTGGAAGATTTCTTGGGGAATAGCACCCCATTCTTCACTGAGTGCTGCACTGAGGAGAGGTATCGATGTAGGTCGGTAAGGCCTGCCACGAAGTCGGCGTTTCAAAATAATCCAGAAGCGTTCAATAGGATTCAGGTCAGGACCCTGTGCAGGCCAGTGCATTACTGGGATGTCACTGTTGTGTAACCACTCCGCCACAGGCCGGGCATTATGAACAGGTGCTCGATCGTATTGAAAGAAGCAATCGCCATCCCCGAATTGATCTTCAACAATGGAAGCAAGAAGGTGCTTAAAATATAAATGTAGGTTGTACTGTGATGATAGTGCCACGCAAAACAACAAGGGGTGCAAGCTCCCTCCATGAAAAACACGACCACATCGTAACACCACCGCCTCCGAATTTTACTGTTGGCACTACACACGCTGGCAGATGACGTTCACCGGGCATTTGCCATGCCCACAACAAGCGATGCGTCGCGTGATGTGAGGCTTATGAGCGGCCGCTCGACCATGAAATCCAAGTTTTCTCACCTCCCTCCTAACTGTCATAGTACTTGCAGTGGATTCTGATGCATTTTGGAGTTCCTGTGTGATGAAAAATGAAATGATCGTATGGCATTTATCGGCCGGGATATCGCCCTCGGTGTTAGGCCGCCGTATCACAAATTTTTCTAGTTGACGTCACTTCTGCGACTTGCGTGTCAGTAATGATGGACACACAACACACAGCTCCCTGCAGAGAATCGAACCCGGGCCCCCTTGCGTGGTAGACGGTAACGCTATCGCTGCGCTACGGAGGCGGACTCCCTGTGATACGGTCTGGATAGATGTCTATTACACATTACGACCCTCTTCAACTGTCAGCGGTCTCTGTCAGTCAACAGACGAGGTCGGTCTGTACGCTTTTGTGCTGTACGTGTCCCTTCACGTTTCCACTTCACTATCACATCGGAAACAGTGGACCTAGGGATGTTTAGGAGTGTGGAAATCTCGGTACGGACGTATGACACAAGTGGCACCCAATCACCAGACCCCGTTCAAAGTCCATGAGTTCCCCGGAGCGCCCCATTCCGCTCTCTCACGATGTCTAATGACTACCGAGGTCGTTGATGGGGAGTACCTGGCAGTAGGTGGCAACACAATGCACCTAATATGAAAAACGTATGTTTTTTGGGGTCCGGATACTTTTGATCACATAGTGTACTAGTTTCTCCCATCCGTTGTAGTAGTCGGATGAACGTGGTATGTGATGTAATAATTACAATAGGAACTGACTACGGAACCCTGTTCTCAGTTTATGTACATACCGTGATGTGGAAGATTTGATTGTGATATGATTTTCAAAACTAATTTTATACGCAACTGGTACATTTCTGGACATGTGCACCATATGAAAATTTTATCTACTCTCTGTAAACCCCAGAATCATGTGATAGTAGTGTTCAAATACATTGTGTTTTATTTCAAGGAATTGCGTTTCGATAACCAACATTTTTGGGCTTCTCAGATTGAGGCAAAGGTGTGAGACGGAAAAGAAATTTGGAAGCTGATGGAAGTGAAACCCAGATGTCACTGTGTGCTTTTTTCTGATGTGATATCACTGTCACATCTTTTCAGTGACTTTTTTGGGCAGTTTTATGTATGTTTGTAGATATGGAGTAGAGATGGATAGGAAGGATGATCAGGACGAGAGACGGATGTAGTAAGAACGTTAAACAGATAGTATAACGAGCGACAAAGGCTTCAGGAGGCGAAGCTGGGGATGACGAACCAAACACAGAGACTTTGGCGGCCTTGAGGTCAGACACATATGAAGGTTGATGAAGCACTCAGCAACACAGATAAGTGACGTCACAGACGACAGGCGCTGGTGGAGTTGGTCACATAGAAGACAGGCAATGGTGGTGATCGATATCTATGGCAAAGGTGCAAATGATGACGATTATATTGATTAAAGATGGATGATGTAGTTTCAGTCAAACATGAGAATGATCCTAAGATGTTTATTCACTCCAAGAGCGAAGGAGGGACTTCATCCTGGGATGTACAGCAGTGCTTTTGCACATAAGCTGAGCAGTACCGCAGGTCCCATTCAAAAAGGACAGTGGCGGCGCTGTCGTAACCGTCTATCGCTGAGTCGGCCTAAGTCGATCCCTGACAGTTGCAGTGGGCTGGGTGCAGCAGCTTCGAGCGCTTCTCTCGGTCAATAACGTAACGCGATTTTGTGAACCTCTCTAAGGCACTGCCCCAGTGTTGTCGCAGCTCTGCAGACGACTGTTATTTTCGCCTGCAGCCATTTGCGATTCACAGTTGAAAGCTGGCAACGTCACTGCGAGCTGTCGGCGATCTTCTCATGCTGTCCCGGCTACAGGTTAGTTTATGTCTGCAAAGGCTCCAGGAGTGCGTCGCTGGAATCATCAGAATCCCATTGGGGCACTAGACCGTAACTTCTATGTTGCCACTAGCTAGATTCTGGACACACATCGACTGCAGGGGAAGGGTCTCTCTTGGGAAGTTTTGATATTAAATATTTTCGATGGTACAGGGTAGACAAAGTTTCTTTCAAGATAGACACTCCAACTTACAAAGGAGACAGATGACCCTGTAGTTTGGTCTCTTTATACCCCAAACCAACCAACCAATCAAATTGCATGCTGGGTTGCCTATCTTGAGGGGACAGAAATATTTTCGGAACCACTTTGAACCTGCGCGCCCTGGACAAGAGAACATTGCAGCTGACGTGTGCCTCGTCGGGTTGCAGACTGCTGGTGACGTCACCGCAGAGCTCGGTGCCGCCGCGCATCACGGACTCTCGCAGCCACGTGCAGGCCCGCTACAGGGAGCCCGTGGAGCTGCCGTGCGTCGCCCAGGGCTTCCCTCTGCCCTCCTACACGTGAGTACCACGTGTGCCACTTCTCCTACCATTACAAAGTGGACATCAAGAGACGCAATAACATATGCCATCTGCACTACAAAAAAGGTAGGACATGCTATTAAATCCACTCTGCTCAACGCACTGCTATGTACATTGGTTGCTCTGAAACCAGTCCATATATTAGTGGCCTAGGTCCTACAGTTAACGTGTATAAAGACCATCCAAAAAAATGTGTAGCTAATGCCAGAGACCTCAATCCCTACAGGAAGACCGATGACCACAGACGGATACTAGCGAAGCAAATAGGGGCAAATGATCTCAGAATACACAGCGAAATACAAAACTGCCTGATTTTCACACTATTATAGTACGATGACGCTCTGATCGGACATCGCCCGAGTGATCGGCACAGTGGGTTGGGCGTCCCACCCTGTATGTTTACTACTTGTTCTAGTTTCACTTACAGATGTGCGATCCTAGCCTGCCACGTAGGTGGTGGGTTGTAGATTAGTCGCAGGAATTGTGCACTCGAGGTTCTAACATCGTGTCATGCAATAGGCTCTTAAATTCTTCTGCACATCAATATGACGCACACGTTTGCAAACACAATACTACTAACCGTTTCGGGGCGTTATTGCACCCGTTTCTTTTTCTTTTTTTTTTGTTCTTTGTTTTTGTCATCCAAATAATATGGCACCGTGGGAACACTATGGCAGGTGTCCTGGGAAAACGCAGACGTTGAGTGTATGTACAGGGTGCTAGGGGTATAAGTGTTAATATTTTTGTTAGTGACTGAGGAAAGTGTACTGGACAACATTACATTAATATTTACTTTATTTGTAGGCCAGTAATTAATAACCTTTCCACATTTCTCGTACAGAAAATGAATGTAAATCTGAGATGCAGTGCTACCACACGTAGCATCCTGACCTCCACCAACAGCAGGCAGTGTAGCATTACCTTATCTGTTGGCTGAAAATAATACCATGCTAGTAGCTTATGGCACTTTGTTTTCTCTTTTTCCACCCTTGTCTCGTGGCGCATCACGCTGATCATCAAACTCAGTTCACTTCTGCCACTATTTGCCTATCTCATTTGTACGAGGTGGTGGCATCCTACATGCCGTGTATTTACGCGAAACATGAATAGAGCAAATGATGTAGCTGGAAATGACTGTTCGAGACGTGTAGCTGAAACGAGTATATTGACCTTCAGTAAAATGAAACCACAAGATTACAGTTTCATTGGGAGAATCGAGCTCGTATTCAACTTTACATCATCCAAAGCACAATCCTACGTCTCATACAAAGTCAAACTTCTCTTGCTCGTATAACTTAGCTCAGAAGAATTGAAAACAAAATAAATGATATAAAGTTCAAAAATGCTGCGGCAACCAGTTTCTCGATATTTGATAACTTACAGCCTCTTACCGTACATCATTTCTGTGGTGTCACCGCCAGACACCACACTTGCTAGGTGGTAGCATTTTAAATCGGCCGCGGTCCGGTAGTATACGTCGGACCCGCGTGTCGCCACTGTCAGTGATAGCAGACCGAGCGCCACCACACGGCAGGTCTAGAGAGACGTACTGGCACTCGCCCCAGTTGTACAGCCGACTTTGCTAGCGAAGCTACACTGACCGATACGCTCTCATTTGTCGAGACGATAGTTAGCATAGCCTTCAGCTAAGTCATTGGCTACGACCTAGCAAGGCGCAATAGCTTTGATAATTAATATTGTGAAGCATGTATCATCAAGAGCGATGTTCTACAAATGTGGATTAAAGTTAAGTATTACAGCAACTGCGTCCATTTTCTAAATTCTCATTTCCTTTTAACTGTTCCACACCTCACGCCAATCTGCGCGAGCTTAACGCGTGCCTTTCGGCTTCCTCTCATTGTGTCTAGGCTGTCTTGTCTAGACACAACAATTTCATATAAATACGCGCTAGTGAGATCTGATGCGCGGAAGGATACAAAGCCGCCAGAATTCGGCGCAATAAATTTGGTTGGAACTCCCTTTCCGGTAATCTGATGCATCGTGCAGTTATTAAACATCATGGCTGTACATCAAGGAAAGCAATTTCATTACAGCATTCGGTTCCTTCAAACCCATCTCCAGTACAAAGCACGTATCATCACTCCAAGTTGTGAATAACTAGTAGCGGTACAGGGCACGCTCTGCCACGTACCGTACCGTGGTTTGGGGAGTGTCTACACAGATGTAGATGTAGATGTAGATGTAGGTATAGAAGAGGACTCTTCACCGAAAGCACTGCCACTATAATGGCTGACCGCCAAAGACTGTGACTGATTGAGAGCCAACCGCTCTCAAACGGTGCATTGGGTATGTAAAGAGTTTACAAACGTAGCAGGCTCGATAAATAATGAGGCTGCCTAACTTATCACAGGGTTTGGAGCAAATTATGGAAACTCCGCGATAAATTCGTGCTTGTACATAAACGTGGATGTTAATCAAGCCTGCAAGTTCCAACATTGTATTAGACCACGAACGCCACCTGTGCAGTGTCATCAGTATGTTTCAAGTCTCGGTTGTGATCAGAATAGTATTCTGTTTAGCGGTAACTAAAGTACATCGGAGCTAAGTGAAACACAATGTGGGCAAACTGTTTGTTCTCACGTGGTGGATGCCTCCATAACCAAGGCAGCCGAAGTGTTCGGTGTTTCAGGAGGCGCCATATCGAGGATTTATACCGCACACAGAGAAACCGGAATAACATCCGCTAAATCGTAACACTGACGAAAGTGAGTGTTGAGTGATCGTCGAAGACGGTCTAAAAGAGGGTTGTGGCAAAAATAAGAGGACGGCAGCTGCAGAACTGAATGTCGCAACCGCGAACACTGCCAGCACCAGAACAACACCGAGGGAGCTCCGTAAGCAGGCAGTCTCAGGGCAAGCTGGAACTCCAAATCCGATGATCAGCGATGCAGATGCCTGTTGCAGGAAAACCCGTTGCCGATACCATACAGCCTGAGCTACAGAGCTATGGAAGAACCTAATTTAGTCAGGTGAGTCCTGTTTCACACTGTTTCCAACTTGTGGCTGAGTTTACCTCCCAAGAGTGATACACGCCACGGGTTTGGTGTTCATGTGGGCAGTCATATCGTGGTATTGCATGGGTCCAGGGCTACTCTGCAAAGTAACATTCCTGCCAAACATTATGTGACCATTGTGGCTCATCAGTAGAATGTTTATTCCCGAATGGTGACACAGTGTCCCTAGACGGCAAGGTATCTGCTCACACAGCTGGTGGCGCCCAGAGCTGGTTTTGTGAGCACAAGGACGATTTGTCGCGTGTCCCTTGGCAATCACATTCACCAGATCTCAATGTTACTCAGCCTATGATGTCTACTTTAGACGTAAGGGAACGTCATGGCTGTCCACTAACATCATCGTATTCTGAAACTGTAGCACGTCATCTTAGTGGTGTAGCAATTTTAATGGCCAGTAGTGTAAGTTAGAACGTCAGGCATTGTGCTGCAGAATGTCAGCCATATCAGTATTTGACTTCATATCTTCTGAACTATCTGTCGCACATTAATATAATTTTTCTTCCAGAATGAGATTTTCACTCTGCAGCGGAGTGTGCGCTGATATGAAACTTCCTGGCAGATTAAAACTGTGTGCCCGACCGAGACTCGAACTCGGGACCTTTGCCTTTCGCGGGCAAGTGCTCTACCATCTGAGCTACCGAAGCACGACTCACGCCCGGTACTCACAGCTTCACTTCTGCCAGTATCTCGTCTCCTACCTTCCAAACTTTACAGAAGCTCTTCTGCGAACCTTGCAGAACTAGCACTCCTGAAAGAGAGGATATAGCGGAGACATGGCTTAGCCACAGCCTGGGGGATGTTTCCAGAATGAGATTTTCACTCTGCAGCGGATTGTGCGCTGATATGAAACTTCCTGGCAGATTAAAACAGTGTGCCCGACCGAGACGCCAACTCGGGACCTTTGTCTTTCGCGGGCAAGTGCTCTACCATCTGAGCTACCGAAGCACGACTCACGCCCGGTACTCACGGTCGGGCACACAGTTTTAATCTGCCAGGAAGTTTCATATCAGCGCACACTCCACTGCAGAGTGAAAATCTCATTCTGGAAACATCCCCCAGGCTGTGGCTAAGCCATGTCTCCGCTATATCCTTTCTTTCAGGAGTGCTAGTTCTGCAAGGTTCGCAGAAGAGCTTCTGTAAAGTTTGGAAGGTAGGAGACGAGATACTGGCAGAAGTGAAGCTGTGAGTACCGGGCGTGAGTCGTGCTTCGGTAGCTCAGATGGTAGAGTACTTGCCCGCGAAAGGCAAAGGTCCCGAGTTCGAGTCTCGGTCGGGCACACAGTTTTAATCTGCCAGGAAGTTTCATAATTTTTCTTGTGTTTTCAGTAGTATATGAGAATGCCGTCTGCAAAATGTCTATCCATCACAGTTAGTTGTAGTGATGTAATAAATTAAAACGTCATGCTACATGTGGTAGTTTTACGGCTTGAACAGCGAAGATGTAACGGAACAAACCTATAGGAGAACTTGGATCAGAAGTCAGAGCCCAGAACTTGGTCGAGGCCACAGTCAGACATCAGACGCTGGTGACTGACCTGCGCGACCGGCTCCCGAGTCGTCGGACCACGAGCGCTGAAATGAGCCCACAGCCTACGGACATAGGCTACAGCCGGCCATCGCCCCTGCTTGATGAGCGTCCCTCAGCAGCAGCAAGACTAACGTGACACCGTCCCGTGTGTCAGTGCCATGGGGTCAGCCTTCGAGAAGCCACTCCGGCTCGATTAACTTCCGCGTCATCGACCAAGACCCCGTCATTGTCATATTCCAGATGGTTCGCCGTGGCCCACAAACGCAGCGCCAGCACCCATCATTTAAGGTCTGGCTCTGCCGAGTACGCTATGTTCGGGCACAGCAGGGCCACTCCCGGTGCCTGCCGTGCGTCAGCCGGGAATCCTCGCTGTGAACTCTGCCGCCACCCGGGCGCCAACGAGGGACCTCTGCCTGCCTGCCTGCCTGCCTGCCTGCCCCGGCGGGCAACACTGCGCCGTCTGCCCGCCCCTGCTCCTCACCGTCTGTCCGGACCTCGATTCCGGGCGACGGCATCGCCGTGGCGCTGGAGCGACAGGATCTTCCACATTACAGAAGACCTGGTGGACCGCAGTGACCGCTGCGCGGCCGCATCCTGCCGTCTCAGCTCCCCACGCATACCGGAGACGCCAGAGCAGCGCTCTGTCTCCAGAACAGCGTGTGCACTCCGCCCGCCGTAGTCAACGTCTTAGCTACGCAGGCGGAATATTACAAGGGAACTACAGATACCACCAAAGAAGGGAGCGCAATACGAGGAATATCTGAACTGTATGAATTAGTGAAGAACTAATTAAGAGTGGTTGTATCTTCAGCAGGACCCGCCTCCGCTGCTACCTACATCCCCGTCTTCGACAGAGAACCCAGTCCACAACCATACAGCCTACCTCTCTCACCTTTACATTAAGCAATATTGTTTCTCCCTTTCATCGTTTTGAGGCGGTCGTCAGCGAGAAACAGTTTCATAATGGTTTGAAAATATGTGTAAAAATTTTTCAAGTCTCATTTTTAGTGCTCTCATTCGCAAATATTGGGTAACTGAAGTATGAGTATTCGTGTGTCGTGAGTTACACTGCTCCATCATCCCACTGCCACCCCCACTACTTTGATAGATATGGGTTCTTAACGCAACAACGATTCTTCCCAAGACAGTAAATGCTACGTGTACCAAGTGTGGTTGAAATAGGTCCAGTGGTTTGGGAGGAGATATGGAACATACATACAAATATACTTGCCCCCATTTTTATAATATTTATGGATAGGGAAGAGTAAGAAAGGGTTTGCGATTCAGCCGACGGCGAGGTCGTCAGAGGCGAAACACAAGCCGTATATCGTTAATCGATTTATCGAAAACACGAAAAACATGAATTTGGATTATGACCGAACGAAGATTTGAACTGCCATCCTCTCGAAATATGGGAAAGAGATTCGTGGACATACAGGCGAATTGAGATAATGGTCACTGCAATAAATGAGTAGAAAGGGAGGAATGTGAGTGACGAGAAAATAAGAGCAGTCAGACCTCACACAGAAATACAGTGTCTTTTTGAGGTCACGTACCATTTTCCAGTTGAAGAGTTGATTAAGCGCTATGAACAACATGAACATACATTCAAATATTTCGTAATACAAATTTAGTGCATTTCATTGCGATGACCTTTCAAAAGTAGACACATGTCCCATTATTCCTGCGTAACCAGCAACATCCTCGTAGCATAGCTGACGTAATTTGTCCCACAGCTGCCAAAATGCAGTTTCTTTAGTTCTTGAAGTTTACTGATCATCACTTGATTCACCTAGATTTGATAAGTTCCCAGATGAGAATATCCACATTCGTCCGCCCAAGTCCTACAGTTATTTCCGTCCACAGACGTGAAATGTTGCTCATCACTGAACAGAATGTGCAGCATTAAATTTGCATTTCTAACAGCATCCAATAAGTCACAGCACATAGCCCGTCTGGCGGCATAGCCATCATCTTTAAGTTTATGCACGATTTCATTGTGTGTGTGTGGGGGGGGGGGGGGGGGGGGAAGGGGGGGCTATTACTCAGCTAGTTCTTTGTTTAGTCTTCTGGTTGTTGGTGCATGGCTGCGAGTAAGTTTCGTCTGCCCCACCTGGGCTTCCTGAATGCTGACCAGTTCGCATGAATTTCTTGACCATGTTCTTAATCTCACCTCTATTCGGAAACGGTTTGTGCAATTTAAGCTCCAAATTGTTCCACGCCTCTTCGCTGTTCTTCCGCAGCTGTTGTTCCTTCTAGATTACCTGGAAAAAAGTCAAAAATTTTGAGGTTAACGCAGAAATGGCAAGGAACTTTATGAACACTATATTTACGAGTACATTTTCCCATGCACTACTCAACACGAGTAGTTTAAAAATTGTCTCTTGAAACTTTTTACAAGAACTTAAGTTTCATTAGCGGACTAATCATATAGATCTAGATGTAAGAATGTTCCTGTTTCCTACAAATGGAATACTGAAGAACAATCAAAGTCAACGAAGAAACAGATTTGAGGTTCAGGAGGGAGGTAGTGGGGAATTTTATCCAAACTAAACTTTTATGATCGGCTACCGATAAGGTGACTGACAAAAAATGCCTAGTTAAAAGCGGTACACCCGCAAAATATTTCTATTCAAAGATAATGTGAGCGTTAAGTTTCATACTATTTCCTATAAAATTGAAGTATAAGCCGTACATTTGATGTCACTGCGTGGTAAAGGAATTAAAGTGAGACTGATTATGGCGACCGTGTGTAAGCGTAACTGGTAAGTGGTACGGTTACCAGAAAGAGTATCGCAGTTAATTGGTCTTAAAGGTAGGAAGTAATGCGACAAGGGCTGATTCGCCTCTGCGAATGAGTTCTGATTCTTTTCGGTGAAAGGAGGCAGAAAATTGGGCGCTCCCGTGGCGAGGAAGCTGTGAGTGACGGGGCGAATCACGGCGAACGTGGCTCGGAAAATTAGGTGGGGAACCCACCAGCATCGTTATCCTTTATCGCCGCTGTGATAATTTTCTCAGCAGGGAGAGGGAGAGCGAGTGTGTGTGTGTGTGTGTGTGTGTGTGTGTGTGTGTGTGTGTGTGTGTGTGTGTGCGTGTGAGAGAGAGAGAGAGAGAGAGAGAGAGAAAGACAGAAAGTGAGAGTTTCCAGTCGCAGTGGGAGTCATTCGCACGCTCACTGAAGGCAACGGTACACTTGCCTCTTACGTGAAGCCGCACAGTAACAGCATCTCCAGTTTTTGATAAGGTTTTCATTTTCTTTTTTCATTTCATTTATCGCATTTTTAAAGACGCGTTACCTATAAGGTGCAGTCAAATTAAAACGAGACATCTGGATAAAGGTAAGTAAACTATCTATTATTTTAAAAATAATCGCCATAACTGTCAATACATTTGTCCTGCTGTGACACAAGACGGTCAGTGGCTTCATGAAAGAAATGTTTGCGGTTGCCTATGGAACCATGGCTGTAGCCATGCCTAGAGTCTTGCTACAGGGCTCGAAAAATATGGAACATTCTGGTAAGCGTACATGTTGCCAAGGCTGTTTCGTCTACGCTGCACAAATTTCGCTTTGAGGCTCTTACAAATCCTCTATTCATTCCCGACCTCTCCCCATGCGATTTCCATACTATTGGAGCCCTGAAGAAACGCATTCGTGACCGTCGATTTGCTTCGGACGAAAAGATGGATGCCTGGGTACCACCATGGCTTCGTATGCAACCGTAAACATTTTTCTATGAAGGTATTGACCGTCTTGTGTCAGGTACTTTTTTCCATCAGTCTCCTTTTCAGTTGACTGTCCCTTATAGTATTTTAAAACCATATAATTTACAGTTCTAATCATGTAACTGCATAATTTTCCGTTATAGAAGCAAGTTTCGTTTTCAGCGAAAGAAAAATATAGATAATAACAATAAGTCAAAATAAAGTTGAACGAAATAATAACTGCTAATTAGTTTAAAGAAACCGAATACGTTAAGCAAAAATTTAATAATTTATGAGAGTGTAAAAGGAGGATGGAAGAAGCCTTTTTCTTTCGATTTGACTCTACAAGTAATATTTTTATTTTGTATTGTATGGGTCGGTTTCCAAAATGAATTAATTAGTTTCCTAAATAAATTTCCTAAACTAATTACACTCTGTAAGTGACCCTTAGGCAATAGTAGGGGGTCAGTGCTTACAGATTATAGCGACACTCAATTCAAGGACAGTTACTGTAGTAGTTAGCACTGTCAGTGCTTATGAGGTCCGTCAGGAAGATGCAACTCCGAATGGGGCCATCGGGTAATGCGTTTATGACCAGCATCTCCTCTATTTGTAAAATTTGGTGTAACTCTGTTTGTACGTATTTCTTTCTCTAATATCTACGTATGTACGTTTGTCTTACGGGTTACCATGTCTTAGTGTGTGTCCGCTTCATTTTCTGTCTCTGTATCGTTGTTGTATGACGTTTCATTTTATCCGTCCTCACTGCTGTCATTTGGTGTTATAGTTACCTGATGAATCACTACAACATCCGCCATATAGCGCGCAGGTCAGTTTCTGCTTCGAATTGTCATTTATTGTAATTTAATAATATTTACAACCAAAGCGGCACGTAGCCGGATCTTTACCGAGTGCAGCTCTTTCACGGCTGAAGGCCTCCAACAAGAAATCTTAACAAGATAAAAATCCAATTAAGATAGCAATAAAATAATTTAAAGAAGCAACATATGCAAGGTGCAATACCATTGGCTGAGGGCCACAATTTAACTTCAAAATGCTTAGAAGATATTACCATAATCTTTAAAGGCAGAAGGCCGCAGTGTTTAAGCTTGAAAATTAATTTTGTAAAATTTTAAGAAAACCAAACAAATAACCATAAGCCTACAATTTACAATAGTTGACTACAGATAATTAAACACCGGTGGCATTCAGAAAGCCTCCAGAGAGGTCGGTGTACTTAGATGAGACAGGTGGTGAGCCCAACTATACTTGCTCCGGCGGAAACCAACCAGGGGACAGCCACGGACCGACCGACACAACAGCGGCAACAGGTGAGGAAAGGACGCTGCCTGAAATTACGTTAGTGGCCAGTGCAAGTAATCGGAACACTAACGGCCACAAGGCAGAAAATTCCGCTGGTACACCTGAGTTTGCCTGCTCCTCAGCAACCGACCGACTCACCCAGAATGCCGACATCATCTAAAATAGTTGCCAGGAAATAACGCCAACTACACACACAACCCGAAAAACACTGCACGAAGACCTGAACGACATCCAGCAGTAACTAAACTCACACGATGACAAGTCGGGAGTCGATGCACACACACCCAGCCGACTCCTGAACGATCGGCGAGCCAAAACTCGTCGTCCTGTAGGACGACCGACCGACGATCCACCAAGACCGTGGCCCGGCTCAAGTGATGCGTGGCGGAACTTGTCGGGCGAGCGTTGTCGACGCAGAGCTCACTGCTGTTCCAACCCGACTGCACTAGTGCCGCATTGCAACTCCCCGACTGGTAAGTCCGGACTGCGCTCCGGACGCGTTCCAATTGACTGGCAGACCCGAACTCGCGACGCGAACTCCCGATCCGAACTGCTTACGACAGACAACCAGTGGGAAGTAATAGCAGTCGAGCAAAGATACTACGAGAGGGGATATATCGATACGCGCTGCTAACGCCGATCACGGTCTGGTAAAGCAGCAGCTCAGTGACAGTAGTAATTTAAATTAACGTAGTGAGATGGAAGTACGTTAAAAACGGGGTGTAAAATACATCATGGCGGGAACACGAGCCACGCACGGCTCAGCGGGTGTTCGGTTTTCATCTTACTGCCCCTTATAATTGATGATGCTGTCGTTGGGTCAACGTGGGAACACGTAGAGATCGTCTGCCCCAGATCCATTGTTGAACACTTTGTGCTGCACGGTGAGCTCCGAAACACTTGTACTTGAACCACCATTGCGGCCTGTTGTGATATCTGTCGCAGGTCGCCGCCTATCCTGCTTCACAGAGCGGTAAGTCTCCTACCTTTACTCTCTGTGATGAAGCGTAGGAATCGGACAGGTTGTCGACCACTCGTGGTTTCATCGTTCTTCAACGACTTTCCTTAGATGCTCACGCCAGTAGCACGGGAACAACATACACAGATGGCGGTAGTATCGGCTACGCGAGGTAGAAATGGATAGTGCATTGGCGGGGCTGTCTTTTGAAATCAGGTGATTCATATGAAAAGATTCCCGACGTGATCATGGCCACACGACGGGAGTTACCACACATTAAACCCTGAATGGTAATTGGAGATAGATATTCCATTTCGGAAATCGTTAAGGAGTTCAATATTCCGAGTCAAGAGTGTGCCGAGAATACGTAATTTCAGCCAATATCTCTCACTACGTAAAACGCAGTGGCCGGCGGCCTTCACGTAACGACCGAGGCAGCGACGTTTACGTAGAATCGTGACTGCCAACAGACGAGCAACACCGTGTCAAATAGCCGTAGAAATCAATCTGGGACGCACGGTGAATGTATCCGTCGGATAGTGCGCCGAAATTTGGCGTTAACGGAGTATGGCTGCAGACGACCGACACGAGTGCCTTTGTTAACATAACAACAACTGCGGCGGCTCTCCTGGTTCGTGACCGTATCAGTTTGATGCCAGACGACTGGAAAACATTGACCTGGTCAGATGAGTCCCGATTTCAGTTGGTAAGAGGTGATGGTAGGATTCGAGTGTGGCGCAGACCCCACGAAACCGTGGACCCAAGTTGCCAACGAGACACCTTGCAAGGTGGTGGTGGCTCTGTAATGGTGTGGGCTGCGTTTACATGGAACGGATTGAGTCTCTAGTTCATCTTAACCGATCTTCGACAGCAAATGGTTGTGTTCGGTTACTTGAAGACCAACCATCTGCAACCATTCATAGACTTCATGTTGCAAGAAAAGGGCGAAATTGTTATCGATGACAGTGACCCGTGTCACTGGGTCACAGTTGATTGTGAATGGTTTGAAGAACGCTTGGCAGTTCGAGCGAATGATTTGGCCACTCAGATCGCCCGAAACGAATCCCACCGAACATTTATCGGACATAATCGAGAGGTCATCTCGTGCACAAAATCCTGGACCGGCACCACTTTCGAAGGCTGTAGTCGAGGCATGGCTCACTATTTCTGCAGAGGACCTCCAACTACTTGTTGAGTCCATGCCACCTCGAGCTGCTGCACGACACCGGGCAAAAGGAGGGCCCGACACAATGTTAGGCGGTATCCATTGACTTCTGTCACTTCACTGTATTGTCTCCCTACGTCGCAAACCCGCAACCCTACCAGCAGTCGCTCAGTGTCGCGTTGAGCGGTGGCCAGAATGCTCTGCCTCGTCAGCGTTTCGTTTCCCTTGCTCTTAAGCAAGTTAATGGAGTTGGAGCGCACGTCGATGTTATAACAATGGTTAAGTTGGGCATCCTCATTTCCTTCTCCCTCTTCATTCGATTTTCCTGCGTCGCACTTCCCTAAATCTACCATGTGGTGTTCGATAATAACTGCCATTGAGTATGTAGGCGGTGCTCGAAACAGTACTGTGGTGTCACCGCCACACACCACACTTGCTAGGTGGTAGACTTTTAAATCGGCCGCGGTCCGCTAGTATACGACGGACCTGCGTGTCGCCACTATCAGTGAATCCAGACCGAGCGCCGCCACACGGCAGGTCTATAGAGACGTACTGGCACTCGCCCCAGTTGTACAGACGACGTTGCTAGGAAAGGTTCACTGACAATTACGCTCTCATTTGCCGAGACGATAGTTAGCATAGCCTTCAGCTAAGTCAATTGCTACGACCTAGCAAGGCGCCATTTATCCTTTGCTATGTATCTAATGAAGAATGTGCAGTAACAAGACCAATGTTCACCAATTGTGGATTAAAGTTAAGTATTCCAGCAGCTACGTACTTTTCATTATAGCGTTCGTTACGTATCCTGTTTCAGACCTCACGCCAGCCTGCGTGAGTTTAAGCGCGTGCCTTTCGGTTACCCGTCACTGTGGATTGGCTGTCTTGCCAGTGCACAACAAGTACCTTGTGGGCAGATGCCCGCCCCGCTGCTGTCGCCTAGAGACAGACGTACCCTCGCTCTGCTCGCCGACACACCTCCCCGTTCATCAGAGAGTGTGCGCCGTGACATTTGTCCGATACGAACCTGATGACGTTACAAACTATCAGAGATGATGGCGAGGGTTAAAGGTGTCAGTTTAAGGTAAGGAACCCTGCTCCGGAAACGACCGGGTCAGAAGTTACAAGCGAAAATGTTTTGACACCTCTGTCAGTGGACCTCTTCTAACGCAAGTTGTTTGCATTCCATACTTGGAGAAGTGTTAGTATGGACCTACGTTTATCTACTAAACATAGGCACTAAATTGCTTACCGTGAGAGCTTATGAACACGTCTTCATCTTTGCAATAGTGAAATACATTTCTTTTACTGAACAAGTGATTATAGCGGTTGAGGCGGGCCGGCCACGCCGAGCCACAATGTGCGTGAAACGCCCGCTAAACCCGCTGGGCAGAACAGGTGATTAGGATTGTGGAAAGGCCCAAAGTTTCACCTTAAAACTGGAATTTATTGCAATTTAATAACACATTTACAACCAAATCGGCACATAGCCGAACTTTTACGAGTTTCAAACTCCAAATCTTTCACAACTGAAGGACTCCAAACAAGAAATCTTAAAAATCAACAAGGGAAATTTCAAGTGACTGAAAACACGCAGTTACAATTACAAATAAAATAATTTATATATATATATATATATATATATATATATATATATATACATATATGCATATATATCACAGCTAGGCTCAAAGCCTCAAGGCAAGGGTGGATAGACAAACATAAACAAGATGCAATACAAACGGCTGAAGGCCCACAATTAATTTTCGTCAATTAAAAAAAAAAATATAACCATAAGCCTTATGTTTTAAGTAGCTGAAATCGGGCTAAAAGAAAAGACAACACAACGGCAATATCCTTTCAGCAAATATCCACTTGCTGGAATTCAAACTTACTTACATAAAACACAGTAAAATCAAGAATTTTTTTATCGTTGGTTGTGATAGATTATGAATAGACGGTTAAACACCGGTGAGAAAGACAGTAAAGACAACAGCACTCAGAAGCCTCCAGGGGGTCGGTCTGCCCTCGTTCACTTAGGTGAGACAGGTGGTGAGCCCAACTGCACTCGATCCGTCGGAATCCAACCAAGGGTCAGCCACGGACCGACCGACAAAACGACTTGCTTGCCGCCAATCGCTACATGAGAACTCAAACACAAAATGTTACGGACGTAATTATCCACAATCAAATATGTATGTGTATTAAGCTGTCAAAACTGCACACCGTCTTGGACAGTGATAACAGGTGAGTAAAGGATATGGCCTGAAAGTATGTTAGTGGCCAGCGCAGGTAATCGGAACACTAACGGCCACAAGACCGAAAATTCCGCTGGTGCACTTGAATTGTAGTCAACCAATATATTTAATTGCACCGCATGGAGGCTAAATTTCAGCAATACAAACATTCGGTGTTGCTCACAGGAAAACCTCCCTAACAGCGAACCACCGAAACGAACCACACAACAAAAATGCACGTGGCTTGGGTACTTAAAACATTACTCAACTTGGACGTCCTGCGTCGGTGAACCACGAAGCTCGTAGCGATCGGACCGCTCCACACACGCTTCAACACTGTGCAGGGACCGCCAGTGGACCCAGCCGACTGCACCGTGCGGAGATAACTTCCCTGGTCCGCATCAACCGACCGACTCCTCTCAGAATGCCGACAACATCTAAAATAGTCGTCAGTGCAAATAACGCCAACTACACGCACAACCTGACAAACACTTGCACGAAGACCTGAACCATACCCAACAGTAACTAAGCACACACGAATGCAAAACGGGAGTCGATGCACACACACAGCCGACCCATGAACAATCGACTTGCAAAAACGCGTCGTCCGGTAGGACGACCGACCGACGGTCCACCAAGACCGTGGCTTGGCTAAAGAGATGCGTGGCGGCAATGGTCGGGCGAGCCATGTCGACGCAAACCTCACTGCTCCAACCCGACTGTACTAGGGCCGCATTGCAACTCACCGAGTGGCAGATCTGGACTGCGCTCCAGACGCGTTCCAACTGACTGGCAGTCCGAACTCCCGAGCCGAACTCGCTTACCACAGACAACGACCGGGAAGTAATAGCAGTCGAGCAAAGATACTACGAGAGGGGATGTATCGATACGCGCTGCTAACGCCGATCACGGTCAGGCAAAGCAGCAACTCAGTGACAGTAGTAATTTAAATTAACGTAGTGAGGTGGAAGTACGTTAAGAACTGGGCGTTAATTACATGATGGCGGGAACACGAGCCACGCACGGCTCAGTGCGAACCGCGTGCGGGCCGACCTTCGGGCTGTCTCAACTTTGCTCAGTCCTTCTCGAAAGTACCCGCTACAGCGCGACATTTTATTTAGTAATCCGGAGTAGCATTTTTCGGCCGGCACTACTGTCTTCAGACCGGCAGAATGCTGCTGTCCCTTCGCTATTTCCCCGTGATATGACGGACGTTCACTGGCCCAGTGGCTGTCTGCACAAAGAGAGGCAGTCTAGTGATCTACGTACACATGTCTTTAAAAATGAATGCGAATGACAGAAGAAAGGGATAAGAATTCTCAATATCTATTATGTAGTTGAATGATGGACGCGCACTGCAACTTTGCTGTGAAACAACATTACAAAGCCATTCAGAAAGAATTTAAAGACTTATTTGACAATGTAAGAGCAACGAATTACAACGACCAACAGGCGGCGTTCATTCCTCTGTACATCAAGAACAACTTTGCGCTAATTTGCAGCCATGGAGGACGTAAAGAAATTAAACTGGATTTTTGAAGTCGCACACACTATTCCACTGTCTGTTGCAATAGCTTTCGACGGACCTAAACGAAGAATAATAAGACTTTACATATTAGAGCAAAGTACGTTGGTTACGTCAAGGGGGATGCCTGAAACAATTTTTCGATTTAAAGCCAGTTGTTGCTGAATTTATGAAGGAAAAAGAGTGCAGAAACGAAAATTAGAGGACCCGGAATGGGTTTCAGATGTCGCATTTTAAGTACACTTGACTTCGCATTGCCCACTGTAAGACATTGCAAGGCGAGAAACAACTTCATTCTGACTTGATGAAGATAAGTTTAAAAATAAAATCCCTTTATCTGAAGGGGCACATTCTGACAAACACATTCCATTGCCCTAATCTCACTGCCGTTAAAGAAATCTCAACGTTTTGAAGAATTCATTGTGGCCGGAAAGAACAGCTTTATTAACATTACTTACATCTGTTTTCGGACCATTTTCGAGATCGTTCGCCGTTTCAGCTGAGAGCGGTGCTTTTAATGTGCAAATGGAATTGACTGATCTGGTATGTAATCCCCGCCTTACAGACGAACCTTGTTTCGTTAAAACTGTGCAGGACATTATTTTCCTGAGGTAGAGTTTCCACGTCTCCATAGTGAGTCTGCAAACATGATAAACTATTTCGATCAACGTAGGTGTGTGAGAGACGTTTTTCGATTATGGAACCAAATGAGTTACGATTACGTGGTAACCTGAGAGTAAATATTTGTTTTACTGTCGTCGTCTGTCCGTATTCAGACAATTTGTACCAGACATAATTATAATACTTACGTCTTCAGCGCGCCAAAATTTGAGAAATGAAAGCAAGTCATCTTCAGTGCGGCAGCATTGTCATCTAAATACGGTCCGTTCGCCGTTTAGCTCTCTTCCCCCTCCTCCGGCTCAAACAGCTCGGCGTGGCAGCAGGGGAAGTATGCAGTTAGACGGAGTGCTATGGCACGTCTCTCTAGATGAGTTCTTGGCCACCCATAGGTTAAGATTTACATCTTAGATCCCCTACTTATTATACAATTTCTGCTTGTTTAGGCACGAATTACCTTCTCCCAAAATATGGAGAGCAAAGACCTTGCAGTACAATAGGTCCACTGTCAGAACAATCTTTGCTTGTAACTCAACTTTCGAGTCGGTCGTTTCCGGACCAGGGTCACTTACCCTAAATTGATCCGTTTGCTCTTCCCCATCATCCCCCTGTCCGCAGCTCGTGGTCTCGCGATAGCGACATCTCTCGCTTCCAGATCACGGGGTTCCGGGTTCGATTCCCGGCGGGATCTGGGATTTTCTCCTGCCTCGAAATGACTGGGTGTTGTTTTGTCGCCCTCCTCCTCCTCCTCATCATCATCATTCATCCCCATTACGGTCGGTGGAAGGGAATGGCAAACCACCTCTGCTAGGACCTTGCCTAGTACGGCGGTGCGGGTGTCCCGCATCGTCCCCTACGCTCTGTCAAGGAGTATAGGACCTCATGTTCATCATCATCCCTCAAAGTTTTAGCATCAACACAGAGAGACCTCGTATAATGCAGACTACATCACTAGATGTCATGAGCGGCGGATCTGGTGGCATAAAAGGAGGGGGCTATTAGGAGGTCAGTAGAGAAGTGGTAAGACCAAACTGCCTCGGTCAAGAGCGCTCAGTCATGTTTGGTTTGTGGGGCGCCCAACTGCGCGATCGTTAGCGCCCGTTTTCTCACAGTCCAATTGTTTTCACAGTCCAGTCGAGCCACTGTCACGAATGAGGAGGATGATGATGAAATGATGAGGACAACACAAACGTCCAGTCCCCGGGCAGAGGCAATTCCCAGCTCGGCGGGAAATCGAACCTGGGACCCTGTAATCCAGAGGTAGCAACGCTAGCCAAAAGACCACGAGCTGCAGATGGAGAGCTCAATGACTTCGAACACGGACTGGTCACTGGATGTCACCTGAATAACAATTCAATCACACACACTTTAACCCTTCTGCAGCTGAGCCACTCCACCGTTAGTAATGTGATTGTGAAGTGGAAATATGACGGAAAAGTCATGTGTGAGTGAAAACCAGACAGACCACATGACCTGATAGTCAGAGACCGACGAGTATTTCGGATAGTGGTTGCTAGAAACGCTTAAAATCAGTGGAAGGAATCGCTTTTTAGTTCCGAAGTGCTACCAGAAGTCCAGCTGGAGCAATGACTGTGCATTGGACGTTAAGAAGAATGGTGTGCAATGATCTAGCATCTAGCATCTCCTCGAGAGCCACACATTTCTCTAGTCAGTACTAAGCGACCCTTGAGTTGGTGTTAAGGCAACGTCAATGGACATTGGAGGAGTGGAGTGGTTTGGAGTGACGAATCAGGCTATAACCTGCGGCAGTCCGATGGAAGATTTTGGGTTTGGCAAATGGCTGCACAACGTTAACTCCCATCGTGTGTAGTGCCACCAGCGAGATACGTAGGAGATGATGTTACAGTATTGGGTCCCCTTATTGCACTTACGACAACGCTAAAATCGGCATGATTTGAATACGTTTTACAGCATTTTGTACTGCTTACAGTAGACGAATAGACTGGAGATGATGATTGTGTCATCGTGTAAGCAATTCATAAAGCAGCATCTTTGCGTCAATGGTTTCTGTAAGATAACTGTTGTGTACATAGTTCCGCATAGTCAGCGCGTACACAACTTCCCCACTAGAGCTCGCCCCGCTAAGCACAACAGCGCAGGCGCAGCGCTAGTCTGTCTCCGCACTACGAGATGGCGCTGCCTTAGAGACAGACCAAATTCTGCTGCTGCCGATCCACGCAGTGATACCTGAACGCATGAGGTATTATAACAAGTGTACAGACCTCCGATTAGTCAGTCTGCATTTGTCTGCACCAGTCTGTACCAGTCTGCATTAGTCTGTACCAGTCTATAGCCAAGTTTCAGTCTGCGCCTAATGATATTCCTGTACATAGCCATGAAGATAAGTGTATAGACACTTTGTCAGGTATCAGAGATATGTGAGAATAAGATTAACATACCAAGACCAAAGGAACTTCAGACTGTCAATTGTAAATAGCATCCAGAATCAAGTTATGTAATGTTTATGCTTGTTATTATTTTAATAAATGTGTGTGAGAATTAATCAAGTTCCGTTTAAAGATGGTCACCGTCAATCTGCTACTCTTAGCGTGTAAGTGGCATTTCAATCGTCTGACCTAACGGCAGTAGATAAACACGCCACGATAAGACCACGAGACACATTGCTGACACTCGCCTACTTCCTTAGAGCGACAAGTCAAATAATCCGATGGTGTGTGTACCGAAGGTCTTCCAGTACGCACACCACAGTAACGTTGTTGAAATGGACTGGGTTAACTAGAGCCGTGGCCTGAACCTAGCGTCCAGCGTAACACCTTTGAGATGAGTTAGAAAGCCGACTTCGCTCCAGACCCCAGCGTCTTGCATCAGTACCATCTCTGGTTTCGGCTCTTGAGGAAGAATGGGCCGCCTTTCCTCCACAGACATTCAGATGTCTCACAGGAAGTGTGCCCAGCTCAGCTTCAGTTTTGATAAAGACGAAGAGTGGACACAAATTCAGTAATAGGTGTGGGACCCTTGTGATCGGAAGGCGTAGCAGCTTTCGTCACAACTCTTTTCTGCAAACAGTGCTGCCGCATTGTCTCGAAGTTTCGACGCCTGTTTCCATGTCTTCCTAGCGCTCGTTTCATGTGACTGCTGTCCACTGACCATATCACAAAGCCAGTGGGAGAGTTCACTGCTGTGGCACTACAGACGCCCTCGCAATCGTAACGCGTTATTTTCCTCACTAAAGCGAGCAAAATACGCGACGTATCAATTTCCAGTGGGAAAAACGAGAAGCAAATATCAAATGAAAACAGTAATTTCGCTGCGCGTTCCGGTTTAAAAGTACCATATACAACTCGTTGGTCGGAATGATCGACTTTTCATTTGGCTCCTTGTTGACGTCACCGCGGAAAAACAAAAGTAACGCGCAGCGCATTCGACAAAACAATTTAGAACGCCAAACCAAGAGAGAGATGTCGCTTCGACTACTCTATTTGCAATATGAACGCAATTGTTTTCAATATGGCTTTTATTGCTCTCTAAATGGGATGTCATTTTTGTTTTATTTCCGTCGGAACAGAACTGGCTTTTGTTACCACAGCTCTGAAATCCAGATAATTTCCCGAAGAAGATTTTGCGGCACGCTGGGTACGTCAATTGAAATTTTTGTAGTCCGTAGCTGTTAAACGCTTCAATAGTCTCTGGAAGGAGATATATTTCGTCGCTAAATTTGTCACCGGAGATTTAGCTCTGTTTATTGGGACTTTTCGATAGATTCTTCCATCAAAGCCTTCACGGAAGTAGTGCAATATGTAACATTCACAACGGTTTGGCGGCAGTACACTTCATTGGAGTGGGCTGGTCATTCATCTGTGGCACTAAATACAAAAATTACTGTGGTTACTGTTGCATATTGAGTGACACCGAATCGGAGGATCAGTATCTAGTTTTTACTCTACTGAATACCTTGCGGCGTTCATTGAAAGGTATGTGGGAACATGGGAGTAGCGAGTGGTGCGTGCTTCGTTTACTCCATGCAAGTGCAGCGGACGTTAGATATACGTTTTTACTCTTTGACTTCTTTTCCGAGTTTGGAAAATAAAATATTTTTTGCAAGGCTGTATGTGGGTTTAATTTTTTGCCTACAGGTACATATTCTACAAGAAATTAACCCCCCACCCCTCCAAAATAAAGTAAGTCGTAACAGAATGTACACTTAGCACAAAAAGTAGCGATGGCTGAAATTTGATTTTCCCGCCATGTCACACAGGATTCAGTCACATCACAGTGTGTAGCGTACTGCCCATAAAATTAAAGTGCACTTACAGATGTTAGTCCTTGCTTTCCAGAAACATCACCTCAGTCTTTGAATGGACTTAACTATTACCATTCGTATTCCTGTTTCATACAGGTGTTGACCACGTGGGAAGCCTCCGAGCATCTTTCTAGACATGTGCAAATGTTGATTTAGTGTATTTTGTGATACAAAACACAAGTCGGGGTTGTGCTCCTATTTTTCCGCATTTTCTGAAAGTGCTCTTGTTTCTTGCATCAGATATAAGGTTTAGATTTATCTCTTCAGCCCATTATACATCTCCGTTTTGATAACTGTATTGTTAGGACTTCTTCTGACCACTTAAGAAGGTTTACCCACATGACTGTTATTGACAGCCTTTCAACGTTTATGGTGATACTATGGGTTCGCTTTCGGTACAGGTATTCACTAAACAGACGTCTTGTATGTCACTGCAAATAGTGTGTTACACGTCCATAAACATGATGAAGTGTGGCTCCTAGTAGTTCATATCCCGGTATTCTCCCTCTTGACTTCAGTTTGAGATCGCTGTTCACACGAGTCTCTTGAATGGCGACTATGTCAGTCTTGTTGCCTGCAAGGATATTTGATGCGTGGCCACGTTTTGATTCACTATACTTAACTGACAAATGCGAAGACAGAGTCCGATGTTTCTTGTCTGATGGTTCTGATATATGCGTATGATAACCAGGAGAGCTCTCTCTCTCTCTCTCTCTCTCTCTCTCTCTCTCTCTCTCTCTCTCTCTCTCGCTCACACACACGCACACACTCACACACATAAAATCACACAAGGAGAGAGAGAGAGAGAGGTATTGCACACACATTTCACAATAGGCAATACTGTTCCGTAATTGTAAACAACATTCTAAACATAACATGAAGTAAACAAGTGTTCATATTCTTAGCGCAGTAATAAAATCAGATTGCAGAAAGCAGAAAAACAGATCTAAAGCCAAAATAACGAACAAGAACGCATTTAGAGCAGCATAAACAGAATTTGTCAGTAGAAATTTGAATTATTGTTATGTTATATAAAATCAAGAATGTGCCATAACTGTTTATAATCTCAATGTACAGGGTCTAATATCGAAAGGTAACTAGCGTGAACCCAAACATGTATGTACACTCTACACAAAAAAAAAAAAAAACACGCACCACGAAAGGATTATCTGAATGGGAGAAAATCGAGATTATATGCCAAATTCTATCCAATAGGCGCGTTATATCGTCAAAATCTCGATCTCGTTGGAGAGACCTTCGTCTACATCTACTTGGATACTCTGGAAATCACATTTAAATGCCTGGCAGAGGGTTCATCGAACCACCTTCACAGTTCTCTATTATTCCAATCTCGTATAGCGGCCGGAAATAATGGACACCTATATCTTTCCGTACGAGTTCTGATTTCCTTTATTTTATCGTGGTGACCGTTCCTCCCTATGTAGGTCGGTGTCAACAAAATATTTTCGCATTCGGAGGAGAAAATTTTTGATTGGAATTTCGTGAGAAGATCCCTTCGCTGCGAAAAACGTCTTTCTTTTAATGATTTCCAGCCCAAATCCTATGTCATTTGTGTGACACTCTCTCCCATATTTCTCGATAGTACAAAACGTGCTGCCTTTCTTTGAACTTTTTCGATGTACTCCGTCAGTCCTATCTGGTAAGGATCCCACACCGCGCAGCAGTATTCTAAAAGAGGACGGATAAGCGTAGTGTAGGCAGTCTCCTTAGTAGGTTTGTTACATTTTCTAAGTGTCCTGCCAATAAAACGCAGCCTTTGGTTAGCCTTCCCCACAACATTTTCTGTGTGTTCTTTCCAATTTAAGTTGTTCGTAACTTAGTTGAATTTACAGCTTTAAGATTAGACTGATTTACCGTGTAATCGAAGTTTAAAGAGTTCCTTTTTGCACTCATGTGGATGACCTCACACTTTTCGTTATTTAGGGTCAACTACCACTTTTCACACCATTCAGATATTTTTTTGTAAATCGTTTTGCAGTATGTTTTGATCTTCTGATGACTTTATTAGTCGTAAACGACAGCGTCGTCTTCAAACAACTGAAGACGGCTACTCAGATTGTCTCCCAAATCGTTCATATAGAAAAAGACCAGCAAAGGGCCTATAACACTACCTTCGGGAACGCCAGAAATCACTTCTGTTTTACTCGACGACTTTCCGTCAGTTATTACGAACTGTGACCTCTCTGACAGAAAATCACAAACCCAGTCACATAACTGAGTCGATATTCCATAAGCACGCAATTTCACTACGAGCCGCTTGTGTGGTAAGTATCAAAAGCCATCCAGAAATACAGAATCGATCTGAAACCCCTTGTCAATAGCACTCAACAGTTCATGTGAATAAAGAGCTAGTTGTGTTTCACAGGACAGATGTTTTCTAAACCCATGTTGACTGTGTGTCAATAGACCGTTTTCTTCGAAGTAATTCATAATGTTCGAACACAATATATGTTCTAAAATCCTGCTGCATATCGATGTTAACGATATGGCCTGTAATTTAGTGGATTACTCCTACTACCTTTCTTGAATATTGGTGTGACCTGTGCAGCTTTCCAGTCTTTGAGAACGGATCTTTCGTCGAGCGAATGGTTTTATATGATCGTTCAGTATGGAGTTAATGGATCAGTATACTCCGAAAGGAACCTAATTGGTATACAGTCTGGACCAGAAGACTTGCTTTTATGAAGTGGTTAAGTTACGTCATTACTCCGAGGATATTTACTTCTACGTTACTCATGTTGCCAGCTGTTCTCGATTCGAATGCTGGAATATTTACTTCGTCTTCTTTTGTGAAGGCATTTCGGAAGGCTGTATTTAGTAACTCTGCTTTGGCAGCACTGTCTTCGAAAGTACCTCCATTGCTATCGCGCAGAGAACGCATTGGTTGTTTCTTGCTGCTTACATACTTCACATACGACCGGAATCTCTGGATTTTCTGCAAGGTTTCGAGAAAATGTTTCGTTGTGGAAACTGTTATAAGCATCTCGCATTGAAGTCCGCGCTAAATTTCGAGCTTCTGTAAAAGATCGCCAATCTTGGGTATTTTGCGTCTGTTTAAATTTATCATGTTTGTTTCTGCAACAGTGTTCTAACCTGTTTTGTGTACCAAGGAGGATCAGCTCCGTCGTTTGTTAATTCATGCGGTATAAATGTCTCGCAAGCCACATCTGGTCTACACTTATATTATTAATTTGGAACGAATGGAAAAGCGTCAAGAAAAGTTTTATCTGCTTTTTTGAATAGGCATATTTTTCGCTTATGTTTCAAGGATTTGGGGATTACAATAATCAACCTCGCTACGACAACTCTGTGTTCACTAATCCCTGAATCGATTCTGATGCTCGTTTTTAACTCAGGATTATTTGTTGCTAAGAGGCCAAGAGAGTTTTCACAGCCGTTTACTATTCACGTGGGCTCATGAACTAACTGCTCGAAATAATTCTCAGAGAATGCGTTTAGCACAATTTCGGATGATATTTTATGCGTACCTCCGGAATTAAACATGTATTTTCGCCAACATATTGAGGGTAAATTAAAGTCACCACCAACTATTATCGTACCTGCCCATTTCCCTACAGACGTACGCAATTAGGGAGAGATACGATGACCTTGCTGGTCAAGGTAGGGTTTGGAAGCATGAACACAAACAGTAGAAACTCTGGCAGCGTGAGGACGGCCATTACCTTGTTGAAATGTAAACCAATGATAGTTTGCCATGAAGGCCAAGGGAGTGGAGTATTGTCGACGTACCACTGTGCTGTAAGGGAGGTGCGGATGATAACCAAAGGAGTCCTGCTATGAAAGGAAATGGCACCCCAGAGCATCACTCTTGGTTGAAGACCGTACGACGGGCGATAGTCAAGTTGGTATCCAATTGCTGTCCATGGCGTCTCCGAAAATGTCTTCAGCCTGAAATCTTATTCACTCGAGTAGTATAGTCATCAGTGATGAGCTACGCTTCGAGCTGAGCCCTGATAACGAGCGAGGACGTGTCTGGAGACACCCCAGACAGTTGTGAAATGCCAACCTGTCACCTGTCATACGGCCTTACAGTCAGTAGTGATGGTCTGGGGTGCCGTTTCCTTTCCCAGCAGGAGCCCTTGGGTTATCATCCGAGGCACCCTTACAGCACAGCGGTACGTCGACGATATTCTATGCCCCGTTTTTCTTACCTTCATGGCAAGCCATCGTGGACATTTCAGCAAGACAATACCAGCCCAGGGGGCTGACAGCTACCAGTGCTTGTCTTCGTGCTGGACAAATCCTACCTTTAACAACAAGTTTCCTGGATCTCTCCCCAAATGAGAACGCTTGGAGCATAATGGACAAGGTCCTTTAACGATCTCCGGATTTTGACTGGGTCAGTTGGACAGAATTTGGCACAATATCCGTCAGGAGGACATCCAACAACTCTATCAATCTGTCAAACACGAATAACTGCTTGAGTAAGGTCCAGAGGTGGACCAACGCGTTATTGACTTCCTCAATTTGTGAAGTTTTTTCTCTTGAATTAATCATCCAATTTTTCTTAAATTGCAATCATTTGTTTTTCTGTGCATGCACATCGTACCTACTGATTTCTGTTGCGTTAGAATCATTTCTTCGTTACACTTGGTTTTATTTTTAATGTATTTAACGTCACTGATGATGCCTTTCAAAATATTAAAGCGAAACGCGAATGCTACGAAAAATTTTCGATTTGCGCAATATTATATAGACAGATTTGACGTGAAAATTATTAACATAATGTTGTTAAAGGTATCTAAGTCCATGTATCTAACGGTTAAATAATATGTATTTGTTTTACAACACGCGTTTCGCTTACTTCATTTGACTGTCAGTGGTATAATTTTTGTGTGACTTCCGTTTACATCTGAAATTGTTCTTCGCTCACATTTTCCAGGTATTCCAGCACTGGCACGTATGTTCGTGGGCTATGTATTTCTTGACGTAAAACATGAAAAAATCATCGCACCACTGGTGTTTCTTTGCATTTTCCTGGCTAACAATTCTTCGGGAAAGCTGAAGGATAATTCGGTGATTGACATATCATTTTCTGTCCAATTCGCGATCTTACCTCCAAGATCACGAATTGGGCAGAAAATAATATGCACTACTTTTAATTCAGTCAACGTTCCAGGTAATCGGAATATAGCAAAACGAAAGTTGTACACAGATAAGCCAAAACACTATGACCAATTCCCACCCCGAGGTTGGATGCAGCTTTGTGACGTTTCAGACACGTGACGCGCTATGAAAAGTATGTAACTCCAGCAGAAGCGGATGGGGGATCACCCTAGCGAAGATATGGGCTACAAATGGGGAAATCCACTCAGATAAGTGACTTCGTCAAACGACAGATTATTATTACACAAAGCCTGTGAACGAGAATCTCGGAAATGGCAAAGCTGGTAGAATGTTCACGTGTCATGGGCATCTACGGAAAGAGGTAGATGGACCGTGAAACTACCACTGGGAGCTAAATGGTTGGACGTCCACGACTCTTCACAGAACGTGGAGTTCGGAGGCTTGTCTGCTCTGTAAAATCGGATAGATGGCGATCTGTGGCAGCTCTGCGGAAAGAGCACAATGCTAGTGCACGAACGTCTCGGGTACACCGTGCATCGAACATTGTTGAACATGAAGCTCCACAGCAGACCACTCCTATGTGTTCACACGTTGACCCAACGAAGTCGTCAGTTATGACAGCAGTGGCCACGGGACCATCGGGATTCGATCGTCAGTCAATGTCAACGTGTCAGCTCTTCGGATGAATCTAATTATTGTTGCATTAGCTCGATGGTCGTCTCCACAAACGCCGTCATCGACGTGAACAGCGTCTCGAAACGTGCAGCGCGCCGCGGACGCAGGCTAGCTGGAGTAGTATTATGCTATGGGAGACGTTCTCCTGCCCTTGCGTAGGACCTGTAGTAGCAATCGAAAATACGCTGACAGCTGCTTCCTTTCATGCTTAACTTGACGACGAAGTCATTTTTCAGCAGCCTAGCTGTCCGTGTCTCGGCTACAGAACCGTACTACAGTGGTTTGAGGAGCACTATATTGAACTCACGTTGATGTCTCGAAAACCAAATTCGCCTGATGTAAATCCTATGGAACCCATCTGGATCGCTATTGGGCGCCACCATCGCGTAAGGAAATCGGCGGCCCCTTATTTACGCAAATTGCATGACCTACGCGTAGACATCTAATCCTATACGCCTTCAGAAACCTACCAACAAACTATCGCATCCGTGATGAGCAGAATCAGTGACGCATTTTGTTCCAAAGACGGACAAACAAGCTGTTAAGCAGGTGGCCATAATGTTTTGGCTCAACAGTGTACATCTGGTGAGCTTTTGGCATTACTTCAGGAATATTACAAGAAGAAATTAGACAGTTACTCTACTAAAGCTGTAACTTACGAAGTCCTGTCAAAAACTGAGATTGAGGAGGCTCCTAAACATCCATTTGCTTATTTAAAACTGTGTGAATGGCAGGCTAAAATGTCTGTTCTTGACGCACTGTGGGATGGCGACGGTAATGAAAGGAGAACTAGGGCAGAACGTTATGTTGTACTTCTGGTTTTGTGGTGTTAACTTTATGCTCTCTATTCATTCCCTTGAATTCCCATTCGTCAGTTCTTGCTTACAACCTCGCAATGATGGTCTGAGGATCACTTGAAAACAGTCTACAGGCATTACTTACAATCGTAAGTCCACCTGTTGACATTTCAGCTCAACCTCATGAAAAATTCTGTACTTAATGCATTACTGTTTTTATCAAAAAACCATTGCCATATGGTTTTGAGTCTAAATCACTTTCCTTCTATAGCTGTTTCTCTATTCTCTTTACTTTACTGCCTTCGCGAATATTTTCCCGCTATTTTACTTTATTTCAATGGCAAAATAAAAATTGAGTCAGAAGCAGAAGTTGCTCCAAAAATAGAAAGTTTAATTAAACAATTTAAAAGTAATCATGTAACATTTTTAAAGCAACTAAAGCATATATAAATTTTAAAGGTAGAAGAATAGTAGATTATTTGCTGGATGTAAAGCTGTTTTTATTAAAAAAAATATTTTTGATTTCTGTTTTTTACATTAATTACAGCTTTTTATTTTTAATTCCTTTTGGTAAATCGATATAAGAAGAATCAGTAATTTGTTTGTGTCTATTAACACTTCTTTGTAAACTATTTATATAAAATAAAGACCATTCAGATTTTTCCTTTACCTTTATTCCATTTCAATTAATAGTTTATTCACCGATCTTTCATAATAGTATTCAAAATCAGTTGTTCTCAAGAATATTATTTCTTTTAAAATTATATTCCATCTTCTCTTTTTTAATATAAACAAAATTTCATGTTAGCTTTAATCCCTCTTCCTTGTATATTCTTTAATGTGGTGATTACTTATTTCTTAATTTGATTGAAAAATCTTGTTGCTCAACATTATTATCATTATTATTAATTCCATAAGTTAGTATTCTTGATTTAGAAGCAGGAGATTTTATATAAAATCCTTTAGGTGAAATAAAAAAGTCGTCTTCATCTAATAAAGTGTACCCAGAAAAACTTTTCAAATAGTTTTTTTGTTTAATTTCTTCATATTTGCGTTCTAGAAGCTTTTTAAAATAATTCTCATTATCGATAATGTGCATAAGATCGATTAACTGTTGGTTTGTAAGATTTGAAAAATATTTTAAATATTTTGTATTGCTGCTTTTACAAATACCATTTGAACATTTTTTACTGAAATTGTTATAGCTGTTATTAATTTTATCTTCAGTTTTTTTCATAAGAGCTACTAATTGTCTCTTAATAAAATTAGAATTATTATTTAATTTCTTCATTTAACAGATTTCATGAAGTTCTTTTAAGGCTATTTCATTCAATTCACTATAGTTGATGTTGTTATTATTATTGACAATAGTATTTAGAATGAGATCGATGAACTGTTCTTTACTTACTTTGGAGTAGTTGTTTAAATTTTGTATATTACAAATTGATCGAAGTTCTCTTATAGTTTCATATATAAATTCTGACTTCTTAATTTTTTTATATTGAAATAATCAAAAAATTCCAACAATTTTTGCCTAGTTAAATTTGAATAATCATTTTCTTTCCAATAATTTTCTAAATCATTATAACATACATCATGTTTTTCTGTACAATAATTTTCTAAGCTTTGAAGTAGCTCAGCTGTGGAGTACGTTTTGTTTTGCTTTTATTTATGTAGAAAAATGTAGGTTTAAAAAAATTCAATGTGTCTTTAAGTTTTTAATTTGAATTTCAATCGATGATATAGATAGCTGAGGTTTGACGGGGTTTATTTATAAAGAGAAAAGTTTATTAGATTTTAATTTTTTAATAAATAAAATTTGGGTCAACATTATAGATAAAGGCTATGTCGGAAAACTTGTTTATAAAATTTTTTTAGATTGTTTATTTTTTAAATATATGAAACTTTCGTTTGTGTTTATAGATAGATGAGGTTCGGTGGATCTTATTTACAAAGAGAAAAAATTATTAGGTTTTTAAAAATTGAGATTTTCGTTTGTGGGTATACATAAGTTTTGGTTGGGAGATGCAGCAAAGCTAAAATTTTGGTTTATATTACGGAATTTTGAAAAAAAAAATATGCTCTTTAGTCCAGAATTGGCATAGATATACTAGTCACAACTGTCACAGTTCCTTTAATAACAATGATAGGACCATTGGTAGCCCAACTGAATGTCGTCTGTGGCATGGTGCCTGTTTCAAGTAGATATTTGCCTGGATGAGACCATATCTGGACACGGTAATAAAATATGTGGTTAATCTGAGCAGGTGATCGTTCTGTCCAGTGTAATCGTAACTGATGATTTCGTTGGGTCAACATGACACATATAGGTGTCATCTGTTGTGGAGAACCATGTTCAATTATGAGTGCTGAATGGTGTGCTCAGAAATGCTTGTTCCTGCACCAGCATTGTATTCTATGCTATTGTATGCTATCTTGCTTTACAGAGCAGGCAAGCCTACAAACTGACTGTTGTACTATAAGGGGTCGATGTCCAGAACTTTCTCAACTGCTGGTGGATTCACCATTCAGCAGCCACTTTCCATAGGTGCTCATGATAGTAGCACATGAACAGCCGACCAGACACTAGGCAATAGCAGTTGTATCAATCTGTCCTTGGAAATTCAGTTGTGTAAGGTGATTTGTCCATACGTCCGCTGGAGTGATGTCCCAATTGTCTCTGCTCCTCCAGTATAGTTTCCTTACCCCCTCTTTTACCGACAGTTCCACCAGACGACATTCAAGAGTGTGGCACGCTGTGGCCATAATGCTTTGGCTCATCAGTGTTTACAGGGTGAATCACCTAAAACTCTCATTTCAAATTTTGCGAAAATGGAAAGTGCTATTGATGTGTGGGTTTCCTAGAATGAGTTGGTGGTCAGTGGTTCGTATTGTTACTGAATAAACAGATTGTATTAATACTTAGAAAGTGTATGTTAATGAAAACATACACTTTTTCAAATGAAACAATGTTTAATGGCATTTACAAACTAAATGTAGGGTAAATTAGAATGACAGTGGTATTTGCTGCAAACTCATATTGGGAGATATCTCATTTTGAAAGATTCCCACAGCAATACTTGTTCAATATCTGTTGTACCACACATTAAATAACGGCACAACTGCATACTCTAGTTATGTGGAATCTTATGAGAAACAAGACAACTGACCATCATAAGCTGTGTACAAAATTACCACAGGCAGCAGCAATATACGCTTCCAGTCTGGTATGGAACAACTGCTGCAGACATTCTAGCATTTTAACAGAGATGTTTAAGCAGGCTGCAGTAACATGTCGTTGCTTATCGTCGGGTATAGTTGGTGTGTCCTTGTAGATAACGTATTTCAGCTCTCTCCTCAGAAAATATTTACAGGCGTCAAATCCAAGGTACAGGTCTTCTGCGTCCAGTCCAGCCATTTGGAAACAATTCGTGAAGATATGCCATTGTACTTCGTGCTATGGACTGGACAGCCGTATGTTGGTACCACAGGTTCTTCCTTATCTGCAAAGGAACGTCTTCTAGCATCTGTGGGAGCTGATATGTTAGGAGGCTGCGATACTTGTTAGCATTCAGTGTTCCATCTATGAAAAATGGCCCTGTGAGCTGATGGTCCACTATTCCACACCACACATTCACATTCCATGGACGCTGATGATCCACCTGACAAAGCCAACAGGGATTGTCAACAAGCCAATAGGGCGTGTTTCAGCGGTTTACTTGGTTCAAAAAATGGTTCGAATGGCTCTGAGCACTATGGGACCTAACATCTGAGGTCATCAGTCCCCTAGAACTTAGGACTACTTAAACCTAACTAAGGACATAACACACACCCATGCCCGAGGCAGGATTCGAACCGGCGACCGTAACGATAGTACGGTTCCAGACTGCAGCGCGTAGAACCGCTCGACCACCCTGGCCGGCTTTTACTTGGTCACGAATGGCAAATTCGGCTCCATCACTAAACAAGATACATGGCCCAATGTAAACGTAGGCTCCCGCGGCCGTTGTCACATTCGATAAAATTTTTCTGGGTTTATGACCGCATTGTCAATATATGTAAAACTACCGACGTTCGGTCCCTGTTGAAAGTGAGCCTTGTCAGGTGTTTTTGTTTACTGCTACATGAGAAAATTTTGTTTCATATATAGCTGCAGAAATGGCTGCTATCTAATTCTGATAGGCTGTTTGGGATGTAGGTGGGGGGGGGGGATGTAACACATGTGCTTTCTCTGTTGTGGCAGCGCCGCTGTCTGCATACATGGTGCCACAGCAGCAGACGGTGGACGTACGCCGGACAGCACAGCTCAACTGCTCCACTGAGGGTCACCCTCAGCTGGCCATCTCTTGGCTGAAGGATGGCCAGCCACTACACACTTATGGCATGATCAAGCTGGTCACCCCACAGGTAAGGACGAGTGGACCTGTGTCACAACCCTCCTTCCTGCCTCCCAACCAATACCTCCACTCTGCAAGTTGCTTTAATGTGGTTCTTATATCCAGTCCTCCTGCATCATATCTCCATCACAAGCTCAACCACATCCTGCTGCAATACCTAAACCCTAAGAATGCAGTATGACAGATACTCAACACCAACCACACGCATTAGCTCCTCACTTAGACTATCTTATCAAAAGTATCTGGACACCTAACAGAGGCCACCCACCATCTTTATGGTGGCTTGAATTCTGCTGGAAACACTTTCAATGAGGCGTCTGAATGTCTGTAGAGAAATGGCAATCCGTTTCTCGTGAAGAGAATATAATAACGTTGGACGCTAGGGTGTGGAGTGAACTCCCCTTTCTAACTCGCGCCAAAGGTGTTCCATTAGGTTTAGGTCGGGACTCTGGGCAGGCGAGTCCATTTCAGGAATGTTAATGTTCACAAGAGTTGTCTCACAGATGCTGCTTTATGCCAGGATTCACTGCGATACTGATACAAACAATCATCGTCTCAGAACTATAGTTCTTTTATATGTGTTGTAAAATGTGTTCGTATCCTTCCCCATTTACAGTTTTCCTAAGCACACCACATCATAACCACAAAAAACACCGCCATACCATAATAACACCTCCCCCATACTTCAGTATTGGCACTACACATGAGGACAGCTAACATTCCCGAGGCATTCACCGAAATCAAACCCTTGCATTGGTATGTGGCAGGGTACAGTGTGATTCATCATTCTACATCACTCGTTTCCAATGATCGATGTCTAGCGCCCACTCCAAGTGTAAGTTAACGTTGCCTACAGAAATGTGTGGCTTATGAGGAGCTGCTCAACCATTGCACCCCATACCTTTCAACTTTCTACACACAGTCGTGGTTCTAGCTGAACTGCTGGTGGTACTTTGAAATTCACGAGAGATTCCTTCTGCTGATCACAAGTGATTTTTTTCAACCACCCACCGCAATGCTCGTTGTCCACCAACCCTCAGTACATGATGTCTGCTTGATTTTGGTTTAGCTGTGATTGGTGCTTGTCATTCCCAATTCACAGTCAGATCACCAGCATTCAACGTGGGCACCTATAGAACAGTTGAAATTTCTCTGATGGACAGTGACTAGAGGATGTTAGAGGTCCTTCTGCTGTTATCGCTTCTATTTTGTAGTACTTCCCAGCCCTGTTTATATTGGCGGATCCATCACTCGTAACACACAGTCATCAATTCCGAGCTACATATGGGTGTCCTGATACTTTTGATTTCGTAGTGTACGTTTGTCTTCTATTTTCCTATTTTTGACTGCGTTAATAATGGCGCAACAGGGGCATCATGGCGTTTTGTTAGTGCATGTTGCCTTCATTATGAGCAAGTGTGCACTCAGTGGCAAACCCATTTTTCCCTTCTGATTGACAGGTCCTTAACTTATTGTTCTGCTAATAGGATAAAGACGCCTTGGGGATAATCCATCCTTTTGATTGACAGATCCTTAACCTATTGTTCCCCCACCTCTTCCTTCCCTCTCTTCTTCCCATCCCATCAAGAAACCTCCAACCCTCACGCCTACCCTTCGGTGATACAGGTACACTTTCTGGCCTGAGTTATTCGAATAGCCTGCTCTCACAGTATCAGTTTGATTGACTACTTAATTAAAGTGATCAATTAATTAACCCCTCTCCCTCTGGTGAACCACCCAACACTCCTCCCGTCACCTCTACCTGGACATTGGCGGCTGTGTGGTGGAGAAGAGGGATCTCATGACAGGAAATCCAATTACATAGCAGAGGGTATATTGTTTATTTATAAAAAATTCTGTTTGCAAGAGTTGTGTTTCTCTTGCTTATCATTTTCTTCTGTTTTAAAAGATGCATGTCTTGTAAAGAAGTAATTAAGTCAATCGTTTTCTTTTATTCCGATTGTGCAAGGAATAATGTCATGAAACACCCACCACACGTAATTATGCTGTTTAAAAACTGTCCGCTGCATTGCACGGAATGCTACCAGTGCAGGCCTCCCGGAATCGGGGTACACCAACGAGAGCCTGAGACGCGGCCGCCAAATGCAGGTGTCTGCTTGGGCCCCGCATCTGACAGACCAGATGTCACATTAATCCTCGAACAAAAGCATGGGAGAGATTCCTGTCGAAACATGTGCTATTCCTCTGTTTGTGTCCTTCCGTGCCTGCACACGCCTTCGGTCGCAGTCGGACCGAACCACAAAGAAAGCAGAATTTACCCGGTAAACGCCTGCTTAAGTCAATAAATAATTAATTTCTGATGACGTCAAAGTGATGTTGGGGATATACTGCGAGCGCAATAGCTCACTGCTTCCAGTCCCAGCCAGTATCTGGAAGAAGAAAAACCATGAAGCATCGCTAGCAGTCGAGATCCTTATCTGCCTCTTCATTGCAGAAGAAGAGTAAATGTAAGTACTCATTGCATGTCGTTGCTACTATTACCGCATGTAGCAGTACTCTTTCTTTGTTCAACTCTGTCATTGTGTGTGGATTCTTATTTTTTTCTCTTTTTCTTCTTCTTCTTTTTCTTTGTTCAGCGACCTCTAGGGTGTCTGAATCGGCAGCAGCCACCATCGCCTCGTCAGGACTTGCAGCGAACTCTGGCCTGTGTGGATTAGGAGCAGTAACAGCATTGTGGCGACCAGTAGCTCAAATAGCCCACTTGCTGCAGCAAGACGACGAGCTTCTATTGTCCATCCCACTCATTAATTTAGGCACTCAGCAAGTCCTTGATGCTCAGCAGAACTCTGGCAGAGGCCCTACACCACGTGGTCTCTGACGTGTGCATCATTCTTGAACATTCCGGTGTTGCTGCAAGGACAGAGTGTTGATGTAGTGGATGAGAAGCTGCCGATTTCTCCCAGTGCTCTCCTGCTTTTACTTCAACTTATAAATTAACAGCTAGTGGTTCAAAGTGCATAAATATTGGTATAGAAGCACCAGTGGACATTGACTGGCATGTTATGTTATAGACTGAAAATGCATTGAGCAGTGTTAAAGTGCGGTTTATGGAGCTGGAATGGGATGAACTGTGTCGTGCATAGCATCACATCAACGAACAGATGACATCTGAGTATTCTCCATCTCCATACATTTACTGTGCCGGTTTAACACTTTCTGTAACATCAGTGTATGACAGCGCAAACTCGTGGTGAGATCTGGAGATCGATCTATTTATCTGCAGCACTCCACTGTTACAAACTCGTTTGGTCAACGGATAGCACTATCCTTGAGACTGAACCACGGGGCGCCTTGTGCTCAAACGGTGTATAAAGACATTGTGATTTGTCTCTGTACGTATAGTATGCATGCAGATGATATAGAATGATACATCAATACGGTGTCAAAAGAAAAAGCTAAAGAAACTCCCATCACTTTAAGTGAAATAGATGCTGAATTTACTGCATGCAAGAAAGAAACAGTTATTCGGGAAATACTGTAAAAAATGAATCAGCTGTTTTTGTTGTTATTCTTGATATAATTCAGCATATGTATCACTGCTGAAATGTAAATACAACAGATATAATCGCAAATGTTTGCTATTTTTCTTATTTAACTACCCCGTCATTATATAATGTAAGATGTAGCCAATGTAGCTCATTCGGTAAGATGACTGCGCTGCAGTGGGTACACATATTATCATTGTTATCATTATTATTACAAGTGTTCATTTTTTCTATAAAAGCCCATTGCACACCAAAATATGATGTAGTCGGTATCATGGCCAGGTAGGTGAAGCATAAGGACTTTTTGGTCGGTGACTAGTTGTGTGAAGTTGCAAAAGAAGACCTGAAGAAGAAGAAGAATGAGATATTCCTACTTGATAATATACGAACAATTATTATAGGTCCATCCAATCGCGACAAAATGAATGTCCTCATGACGTTGCTAACACACGTAGATGGAGTCCGATGTGAACGTGTTTGTGTATTTTCAAAACCACTGATTCAGCCCAAGTATCAGCTATTACAGGATATATTTCATGGTGTAAAAGGCATTACATACACGACATTCACTGAAAGCGGTGATATCCCCCCACCCAAAAAGTGAAGCCAAACACTGTATTCGTATTTGACAATGTTGATATGGAAAATCAACACCAAATTCGAAAATATTTCAGTTTCGGTTGTCATATTGGTGCTGATGTATTTTATCTATGCCACACATATTCCAGAATCCCGAAACAGTTGGTAAGGGATAGTGCAAACCTCATTATAGCCTTCAAACAGGAGAATCTGATTTTAGAACCTATGTACCAAGCACATTTAGGAACTGACATGTCGTTCAATGATATGTGCCGATTGCTGGAATCATTCAAAGTATTAATAAAACAAGAAATCTGAATGATGTTGGGTATAGGTGAAACTTCCAAGAGTTTCTGGATATATAGTCCGGTAAGAGAGGTGAATACATCAGTATACGCTGCACCATGGACAAATTCGCGCTCATTTCTAGCTCTTAAACCAAGAGAATGGATGTACATAGACAGAACGTTCACTTGTACATGGTTGTGAAAGATCAGGTTGTCGTGCATAAAGTTGGAGGTATTGGCAGGGAGCTAGAGACGTATTACCGGACTTTACTGAGAATGATCAATCCATTAAATGAACTAGCTAATGAAATCGGAAAGAGAGTAACCGAGTTAACTGAGAAGGTCGAGTCTATTGAGGGGAAAATAGATGTAGAGGCCCTTATTCTTGAGAAGGGGGACCAGGCACATAATAAGAGGAGGAACAGCGGACATATAAAGCATCACGCTGCAGAGACGTCTGGTTAGTGTACACTGAGGAGCCGACGAAGCAGAAAGCCATTGAAGCGCCGAAAACTGTTCGAGAGAAATTACTGTTGCCGCGTTTATGGCATATGAATAGACAGCAAACACTGAGAGAGAGACCCTTAAGCTGGTTACTGAATCTCTCAGGCAGCTCTCAGCAGAAACAAAACCACACGATAACGATTGACGAATTCATTATCCGTCACGCCCCTGGACAGATAGATAGGACGTACGGTACAAGCAGAGGAAGACTGTACATGTTGGGTAAGCAGCGTATAAACGTAACTGAATACAGATTGCTGATAGGCGGTTTGAGAGAACATATAGCTTAATAAATCTTGTCTTCCTAAGACCCACGAAAAAAAAAAATTACTCAGTTAATGATGGAGAAGTGTACCGTGAAATACTGTATTTGACTGATGTACATAAGATCGCAAAAAGAATGAGCAGCAAGAAATACAGAACCAGTAGGAAACAAATACTTTAAGGTGAAAACAACAGCAGCAGTGCGATGGTATTGACATTGAGCATAAAGCAGTGAAGAATCGAATCCCACAGTATATATATTATGACGAACGCAACGAGCTAATAGATCGACTACTTCTCACGGCATCAGCTGCTGTAGGTAATACAGCTCATTTGAATGGAGTTGTTCCAGTAAACTCTGACCTAAGGGAGGGAGAGGTATCATCGAATATGGAGACACTAGTTCGAGAACTGCACAAACCACCATGCTAAACATACCCTCGTAGGCATGTTACGATTAAATGTTTGGATAACTTATGGCAGACTGATCTTGTAGATATGAGGGAATATTCACATGAGAATAATGGATTCAAATATATTTTAATAGTTATTGATACATACTCTAAATCTGCCTAAGTGTTACGTGTTAAAGCAAAAACGGGGAGAAATGTCCCGATGTGTTTTAGCGTTTGCTGCAGACAGGAACGCATCGATGCCCGAGCAACCTCCAAACTGATCACGGTGGAGGGTTTTACAGTACGTATTCGAAGACCGTGATGCAGCGGTATGGAATACATCACTTCTCAAAATTCACCCACCTGAAGGCGAGTATCGTGGGACGTTTGAATACAACAATAAAAGCTCAAATGTGGATGCATTTTAATCTTCACGGCTCATACAAATGGACAGATATCCTCCCAGAAATAACTTCTCAGTATAATCGAACCAAACATAGCACAATAAAAATGAGAACAATCGATGTCCGCGATAATGGGTTCTTAGATAGGGTGTACTATCGCATTAAAATGCTGGATCCGCGTAAACAGAAATTTAATGTAGGAGATTTGGTACGTATCTGAAAACACAAGAAAGCATTAGTGAAATCATACTTACCGAACCAGTCAACAGAGATATTTACAGTTTCTAAAGTGCAAAGAACAAATCCTAGAACTTACGTCTTGAATGATAGTAAAGGTGAAGGAATTGCAGATCGCTTCTCACCAACGAAATGCAGAAGGGCTCTGAACCGGATGTGTTTCTCATAGAGAGAGTCCTCCCATCTGCCTCCCAGCCAATACAGCCCCAGAGCTTGGTTTTCCTGCACCACAAAACAGCTAGATTGACGCTGATGATTTGCTATATGATAGGGTACATAGGGCACGAGCGCCACAGTAACATAACATGCGTGCTAGGAGACACGTTAGAGGAAGTAGTGGTATTCTAGACAAACTGCCAGTGGAATTACACACTACGGGAACAAACTCACATTCTGGGATATAACTAATCTGGATCTGGAACAAAGCTTCAGAAAAACTTTGCGCTGGGTGATAAGGGGATTAATCTGCTCGACGAAGCGTGTATGGAACACGACATTCCATACGCTGCAAATAAAGATCTTCCAAGTCTTCATATTGCAGATAAGATTTTAGCTGATAAAGCTACGGCGATACGCAAAAGAAAGGACATTGATATAGGTCAATCGCAGCATTTACAATTGATAAAAGCATGCATGTAAAAATTAAGTTGGGATTAGGAGTGATGAATCTCAAGCGAGTTATTAACGTTGCAGGTCGCGCACTGAAGAAGAAGAAGACAACGATGAGGAAAAAGAAGGGGTGTTTAAAGTAATGTATCCTGACAGCGGTGTATGCAGCTAAAAGTGCTCTGAAGCATAAAGGTACTGGAAGACGAAGAAGACGATCAGTTAAAGCACCTCGAGTTCTACCAGTACCCAAGACATCAGGTGGCTTCCCACGCCCGGGTTCCCGGGTTCGATTCCCGGCGGGGTCAGGGGTTTTCTCTGCCTCGTGATGATTGGGTGTTGTGTGATGTCCTTAGGTTAGTTAGGTTTAAGTAGTTCTAAGTTCTAGGGGACTGATGACCATAGATGTTAAGTCCCATAGTGCTCAGAGTTATTTGAACCATTTGAACAATAGGTGGTTTCCTTCCATTCCCCATCCCAGCCCTCTCTGCTCTGTCGGCGGTGGAGTCCCTCGCTTTTGGTGCTGCGGCTGTTGCTCGAACAGTCAAGAACGCGCAAAACTCCTAAGAGCAGTTAGAAGAAGCAAGAAGTCGTAACCACACGATGGAAGCAGCAGCCACCGGAAAAGGACTATACTTGAAACTATACAGAAAGGGCTTGGTGTATACATAATTAAAAAAAAATACCCATTAGCAGTCCTACCAGATTGACCACTCACAAACACTGATCTTCTTAAGTTTGTTAGAAAAAAATTCAGCATTCCAAGATTGCATGGTGTGTTTATGCGGGATACCTTATCGAAGACTATGTGGAAAAATGGTGAACGTGGTATTGTGAATTTAGATGTTGCTGGAGATCCCGGCACCGACTGGGTTCATGTGTGGTGAAAAATACAGATAACGTATACTATTTCGACTCATTTGGTGGCCTGTAAGCGCCAAAGAATTTGTACGATACTTCACCCGCAGGAGACGTGCGTTCTACAACTTTTGAAGCCAGGACTTTAAGACTACCTCTACGGACGTCTATGTGTCATGTTTCTCTTAACGTTTACACAGAAGGAGGATACATGAGGAAGAGCTTTAAACATTCCTTCATCAGTTGACGTTCAGATGCAATGTTGTACATTTTGGCTTTAAAAGAACGATCATCTGTATTACGTGCAAATTACTTCCCACCAATTGATTTAGACATTGGTAAATGTAGTAGTGCATTGATCGGACTGGAGACGTACAACAGCATACCAAATATCAGTGAGACTAAAAACAAACTGCATCTGCTTATTAATGGTGAAAAATACATTGTGGAAATAGAATCTGGTGCATACAATCGACAATTTAAACGAAGCCTTAAAACAGTCTGGAAAAGGTATTGAGCTAGTTGCAAATATGAATATACTTACATTTGAAATAAGGACTGTGAATGCAACGAGTGACTTTAACCAGAAAGGTTCAATAGGGCACCTACTGTTTTCAGGAAAGGACAGGTTTTGTAGAAGGATCCTAGTAAATTTTACAAGTCAGATCAGACTGTGGACATACGTTTGCCCGTCAGCACAGTCCGAGTCGAGTATAACGTTGCAACGAACTCCTATCCCAGCGACAGTCTGATTCGTATGCTTTACGGATTTTTCCTCTCAGTTGCAAGAGGGTGTAAAGTTGTTGAGATTCCCACCAATGAAATATACCTTCCGGTGACATTGTAGACATGGGACTACTTGGAGTTGCGTATTGTGGACCATAATTATCAACTTCATTTTCATTGTTAGTTAATAATTGTATAAAGTTGGTTTGAAACCTCGCAATGTCTTCCTCACCTAATACAACCAGTCAAGTAGCATATGATAAGCGAATTATATGTCAGGAATACTTCTCGCATAAGCCTGATGCTTCAACCGCATTTAACAAGAATGATGAAATTAGGTTTGTCATCTGGCAACAAGATGCGTTGACGCTTTGTATTGGTATGTAGGAAAAGCCAAGGATAATCGCTGTAAGCGCCCGCAAAATACGTATTTTGCTACGCCGGAAGGCGAGAACAAATGATAAAGACCTTATTCAATTTTTTGTCACCTTATGTCTTGAGTTTTCGTGGAGAGAGGACATGTTTAGATATGAGATGCGTGTAGTAGCTTTCACGGTATCTAAATAATAATTTCTCTCAGTGCAAAAATATGAAGCCATGCGCCATGTGCCATGAAGAGGTCATGTCACACCTGCTGCCTGAATATGAGGAAGAAGTCCGATAAGTGAAAATTACATTACCTACACGGTCAAGAATAAGAAGTTTTGCGGTGTCGGAAGAAGAAGCACCTAACAGAAGTGTGTAGATATCGACAACGTAGAAGTAAGTTCAACTTAATACGGACTCAAAGGAGAGAAGATATAAAGTTACAGAATTTGGCCATTAATTGTAAAACAAAATAATTGACTTCTGGTTACAAAAACAATTAACTTCCTTATTTCGGTATTTTTATTATTAGTACTAAAAAAATTTGCACAGCTTCCAAGCAAGAGTTGTATAATTTAGAGGGATCATTCAGTAAAACCGACAGCAGCGCCACAGTGGGATCCAAGCTTCCACGTATCACTGTAGTATTCCTGTTTCAAGAGATACGCTATGAAATCAACTCTTAAAACATACGTCTCTGGATCACCCACGGATTTACATGATTTGGAACATGCGGGATAGTTCATAGACGATCCAACGGATAGAACAGTACCAGAGTACAAACGATTTACTGCATGCACACCTCTAAAAATGCTGATGAGGTACTTTGAGGGCATGAGGCAGATTATTATGAATGCTAAACAGGAACTCGTTTTGGTACGGATTGCGACGAATAATAAATCATACATTCAAGGAGCTCAATAGGAGAATACGATCTCAGTCAGCAAGATAATACTGGTAATGCCTCACATCAGTGTATCAGACAAGGAGCGTTTAAATCTTTTAAAAGTTCTGAATTCTGGTACGTATCTATCACTAACATTTCGCTCTTTGGAGGTGTTCGAGTACCCAGTGTTACCGACTGCAAGCAGACAAACATGGGCTAATAAAACCTCTTCTCTTCTGGAGACGCCTAGATTTCATCATACTTACGTTTCAGACTGATAGAAGGGTGACTATAGCAAATGATTCCACTGTACTCGACAACTGCAAGTTAACTAATGCCAGAGTCTACCTGAATTCAGAATTCTACCCATATGACAATTTACACCTGTAGTGGGATGAAAATGCATACAGTCTAGCATATGACATGTATGCGAGGTTTCTTGCTTCTTACTATCAAAATGCTGAAGAAGAAGGAGGAGGGTGTCTACTCAGTCCATGGAAATTCAAGAAGCTATCGCCTGTAATTGTAATAGACTGTTAGAAACAGAACGAGATAATTAATTATGGACCTATAGATGTACGAATTGAATTTTAATGTTCGACAAATTTCCTGGAACACACTGCAGCTTATGCTCTAGTTCTACATGACTGTGTGATCAACTACTGCTCGCTCACCAGTGTTGTGCAACGAGCTGTATAAATGAACAGATGCTGCGCCATACCTAGAGCATTCAACAATGGCATCTCATGGTGTGAACATAATTTCATGTTCATATTTAAAGATGTTGCATTCGTAGTGTACATAGGAGATGCCGGAATAATAGAGACATTGTCAGCAAACATTGTGTCACTGAGGTCTTTCAAAGATGTAAAGTGCGCTGAAACACAGAATAGTTCCCATGGAATTCACTGGGATGATTCTGGCATACCCTATAGCGATACGGTGACTTCGCTTCGATTATTCTTCCACACAGATACCATCATCCACGTGAAGTGGAAGGAGAAGATCTCTGGATGCGTCGATTCTTCAAGTTTGCTGTTATTCAAGACGGAATTCTACGGGTGACCTGCTCTCCATCGACTCAGGAAGAATAAGACATGAAAATAGTGTTGCTGTGTTGACTTATGAAAATGTAAAATTGCTTTTAAGTCGGATGAGAAAGAAATGAATTTGTACCTCACAACTGCTGTGATCTTTTTTCAACGCTGTTCCCACTTGGACAGTGTACTGTTTTACACAGATACTATGACTATGGCTTTCTTCAAGCGCAGGAGATATAATTTTAGGTATGTCTGCGGTGTGTCTTTGGAAGCGGGCGCAGTCACACGCCTCCTGCTCCCATAACCCAATTGGTGCTGCGCACTAGACGTAATTCCATGCAACCATTCTATATGTTTCGATATCTTCCATCTTAAACGTCATCTCCATAACAGCACACATCTTCAGGAAAACTAGTGTCATTTGTGATCTGCACAGTCTTTATATATATTTTTGTAAATAATAAAAACAAAGACATATGGTAAAGAATTTTATCGTTTATTCAGTCCACATAAATACAATTCAGTTCTGGAGATTACAATATAGTATTCTTGAGGTACAATTTGACTCTGCTATTCCAATATAGAGATAATTTTAACTTATATACAACAACAGTAACACTGGTCGAGAATACTTTTTCAGCTTTTTTTTTCCAGTAGCACTGGATTTTCTTTTCACAACTATCCACTAAAAACTAATGTGGAGATACTTTATTTACTACAATTAAATTCCACTGTCCTAGTACATACCTTTTACAATAATTCTGATGGACTGTGTACACTTAGAATCTAATTTCAAGGGCCCCAGAACAAAGGTTTTTACAATAATAATAATTCTGACGGACTGTATACACTTAAAAACTAATCTGACTTCAGTGACCAGGGACAGGTGAATAACTTAAAAACTACTCTATTTACAAGATGCACATTGTGCATAGATATATATTTACAGGCTGCACGTACATTACGTGTGAATAAATAAACATACAAGTATCTTTTTTTCCGTTTTATGCTATGTTAAATTTTTTAGTTTATGCTGTTTAACTTTTTTAAAACATTTTTCTTTCATGCACAAGGTGTGCATTTACATATAAACATTTTTTTCCTTTTCTTTATCTCTTTTTCACACATGGTCTATGTATGTATATACAATGTACATAGGACACATAAATATTTACACGACAGATGCACACACGCACACACGCACACACAGACACACACACACACACACACACACACACACCCATATACACAAAATTACTTACACTATGATGAAAGAATCACACTACTACTCTGCAGACACACGCATTCTCTCCCTCTCACTCAGTCAGAGTCCCCCACCACTTCTCTCACTTGTAATGTGGGTATGGGAGCTTTTCAATCCCATCATCTCAAATGACCCGTTTATTGCCATTAGGTGACAGGCCGATTATAGACTGCAGCAGTGTGTACACCTCGCGTCCGAATCAAATACTAGTCTGCCATGCCATATGCGGTGGCTGCAGTGCAGCACCGCGAACACAGCTAACAGGCACCACACATAGTCTAAGACAGATAAGACAGAGAGGGCTCTCGATGCAATACGACGCACGTCCTTCGCCACACCTTCCGGTCTGCAATACGCATACATTTTTGATTATAGATCTACGAACCCCACAATCGACAATCTGTTCGCCTCGTCCTTCATAAGGTCGATAACCTTCTTGTTCTGTGGAACAATACCATAAGGATGATCGGCCGTGTATGAGAACATGTCGAATTCATTACCATGATGCCTCATTACTTCATATGGATTGCAATTATTCACCCAATAGATGACGCTGTCCGTATCCATATAAAGTAATTTACGATCTGCGAAATGAGTTTTCGCAAAGTCATAATGAAAGCGTTACATGTGGAGTTTGGATAGGTCTGGTATGCACATCCCCATATAAATAAATGGGTTTTGTAAACTCTGCTGCAGTCTTCACCATCTGTACAGCAACTAAGTTCTTATTGAATATGGCGACCCGAATCAATTATGTCTGGCAATGCATTTTCTTACGCCATAACGCCCATCCCAGTCGGTTCTAATCAAAATTTCACGTCGTTCTCTCAAATTCTCCATTGTTTTTACCGAAAATTGAATTATTCATTAGTTTGTAAAAATCCTTCTCAAAGTCACACATCTGGAAGCTCTCTGTCTCATATTCAAATCAATATACTCCTTCAGACAGAGGGACTACTAGAAGGAGATATCTCAGGTCACTCTAACCAGCTCCATCCTTAAGCTGAGACGCTGCTGAAGATTACGATAATGAATAACGTATATGATTCTCCAGAATTGTCATCAGTTTTGGGGTGGAGCCTCCTCACGGAACTAGTTGCTCTGGACACATTGGCAAATCGGCGTGCGCGTCATGCGCACTAATAGGGTATGTGAGTTCTGCCTCTACTACATACTTTACATCGAAATCAGCTGCCATACACCCCATGATTTTTCCACGAAATCCCTTGTGTTCGTCTTCAGGCACCCATCGAGAATCACCAATTGGCTGTGATTGCTGCATGGTGTGCGCGTACACACACACACACACACACACACACACACACACACACGAGCGAGAACAACACAGTCGAGCTGATCCCGCCGCGGACGAGTGCACCATGATGAGGGCTTATACACTGAAGCGTCAAACAAACTAGTATAGGCATGAGTATTCAAATACAGAGATATATAAACAGGGAGAATACGGCGCTGCGGTCGGCAACGCCTATATAGACAACAAGTGGTTGACGCAGTTAGATTGGTTACTGCCGCTACAACGGCGGGTTATCAAGATTTAAGTGAGTCTGAACTTGGTGTTTCAGTCGACGCACGAGCGATGGGGCAGAGCATCTCCTAGGTAGCAATGAAGTGCGAATTATCCCGTACGACCATTTCACGAGTGTAACGTCAATATGAGCAACCTGGTAAAACATCAAGCCTCCGATATCGCTGCGACCCAAAAAAGATCCTGCAAGAAAGGGACCAATGACAACTGAAGAGAATCGTTCAACGTGACAAAAGTGTAACACTACCGCAAACTGCTGCTGATTTCAATGTTGGGTCATCAACAAGTGTCAGCGTGTGAACCATTCAACGAAACATCTTCGATTTGGGCTTTCGCAGCCCAAGGTACACTCGTGTACCCTTAATGACTGCACGTCACAAAGCTTTACGCCTCGCCTTGGCCCGTCAACACCGACATTGGACTGTTGATGACGCGAAACATGTTGTCTGGTTGGACGAGTCTCGATTCAAATTCTATGGAGCGGATGGATGTATATGGGTATGGAGACAACCTCATGAATCCATGGACCCTGCATTTCAGCAGGGGACTGTTCAAGCTGGTGGAGGTTCTGTGATGATGTGGAGTGTGTGCAGTTGGAGTGACATGGGACCCTTGGCCTGTCTAGATACGACTCTGACAGATCACACGTGCGTAAGCATCCTATCTCATCACCTGGTCCGTTCATGTCCATTGTGCATTCCGACAGACATGGGCAATTCTAGCAGGTCAATGCGACACTCCAAAAGTCCAGAATTGCTACAGAGTGGCTCCAGGAACACTCTTCTGAGTTTAAACACTTCCGGTGGCCACCAGACTCCCCAGACATGAACATTATTGAGCATATCTGGGATGCCCTGCACCGTGTGTTCGGAAGAGACCTCCACACCCTCTTACGGATTTATGGCCAGCCTTTTAGGATTCATGGTGTCAGTTCCTTCCAGCACTACTTCATACGTTAGTCAATCCCATAGCGCTTCGTGTTGTGGCACTTCTACGTGCTCGCAATGGCCCTACCTGATATTAGGCAGTTGTACCAGTTTCTTTGGCTCTTCAGTGTATAACCTCCATCTCCTCCACCCGCCGTTTTACCCACAGAGCCAATAGGAGTGCAACATTCTACCCCACCTGCAAATGAGTGCTGGTCTCAGCTCGCATGACAAGTTGGTGCTGGTCTGGTTGCGGTTTTCGCCCGCTCTTGGATTCGGTCGGGAAAACCCTGCTTCCGGTTCGCTCAACACTCTGTGGTGGGCTGCGGCTGGGGGCGGACCTGCCGCCACTTTTCAGTTACAACGATGTCTCGTGTAGCAAACTATCGTGATAGTGTATTTAACAGTATTTTGCAGTATCATCTTTAGAATTTCGACGCAGTGTCTTTGCGCTATTTTATTTTAGCGATGTATTTCCTTTTTGCCGTAATGTATTTCCACTCCATGTGCACCTGGGAAGAGAGTGCAGTCTTTTGTGTGCAAGTGTATTTGAAACAAATTGTTTAAAGCAACATTTGCAAATGAATTGACGCATTAAATAATTTCTCTTATTTGTTTAAGCACGCAAATGTTTCGGAATAGTAGAGGAAGACAGAGAGGTTTCATAAGTGTGCCGCGATCTTTTTGAAAGTGCGTTTAGAGCCATATTGAATTGTATTTAGTAGCTCTAGAAGCATCTTGTGCTCAAAGACAAGGGCGTTTCCCACAAAAGAGAGTGAAGCCGTCTCAGGGGCAGTTTCGCAAGTGTATCGCGATCTTTCAAAGAGTATGTGTTCAAGTGTCCCGGTGGAGGTATTCTTCGGAATTATTTAAATATGTGCAGTAGTACATTTAATTCCCGTGATATCTTCAGGTTATGTATGTGGCGATATTCCGCAACACCAGATGTAATAACTCCCAAAGCAGCTTGTGAAATGCAACGCAAGAAAGTGCGCCAGAAGGGCTGGGGCAGTTTAGGTTCCATGGTGGATCGACTCTCAAACAGGCATTCGCCTTGTAAGGACGGAGCTCTTGCGTGCGTCGGTATTCCACAGGCGTTTATGGGGTAAACGCTGTTTTGTTTGCAGGTCGTTGCGACCATGACCGACAGCGCGTGCCGACACGGCAGGACACGAGGAGGAACAGAGATAGACAGGAATTTCTCAGATGCTTTTTATCGAGGATTAGTGCCTCATTCGGTCTGTCAGTCTCGGGGCCGGCACAGACACTTGCGTGTGATGTGGGCACTTCTCAGGTTCTCACTGATGTACTCCCGTCCAGTGGACGGCACATGCTTCGCGATCCAACGGTTTTTAACAGTCTAATTACGTCTAATGGGTGTTTCATGACGGTATTACTTGCGCAATCGAAATAAAATAAAGCGATCTATTTAATTACTTCTTTACAAGACCTGTAACTTCCCAAACAGCAGAGAATGTTGAGCAAGAGAAATCCAATCCCTGCAAACTGAATTTTTTATAAACAAACAATATAGCCTTCGCTATGTAGTTGAATTTCCTCTCATGAGGTCTTTCCTCTCCAGCACAGAGCTGTCAATTTGCAGGTAGCGAAGGGTGGGGTACAGAGGCAGAACGGGTGGTTTCCAGAGGGGGAGGAGTTAATTAATTGATCAATTTAATTAAGTAGTCACTCAAATTGATAGCGTGGGAGGTGGCTATTCGAATAACTAATGACCGAAAGTGTACCTGTATCAGTGTGTGTGGGGGGGGGGGAGGGGGCGGCAGGATGGGGGGTGGTTGATGGGGAAGAGTTGGAGATTTCCTGTGGGTTTGGGAGGATGAGGAGGAGGAGGGGGGAGGGGTGGCGAACAATAGGTTAAGGACCAGTCAATCAAAAGGAAGGATTGTCCCCAGGGGGTCATAACCTGTCAATCAAAAGGGAACAATACGTTTGTCCCTGAGTGCATACTTGCCCCGCACAAACTGACAAACAGCCCTTATGCCCCTGTTGCCCCGCCACTTGCGTTCCATTCATTAATCGACCTGGAACTGGTCAATGAGCCTCCAAACATCAACATCCAGCTGACCCAAAGCTCAACCCGTCGGCATCGAAAAAGTCGCCATGGTCTCGACTGAGATGCAAATGGTTACATCGTTTGTAATATCGGCACCGAAATTACCGCGAGCGTATTATTCAGAAACTGCGTTACTAAGGCGAACTGCTAAGTTCAAGGCCTCCACGTAACAGAATCAAGGTCATGTATACCGAAAGGGGTGGTTTCACGCGCTCTACTGCTATCACGAAATAATTTCAACCTGGAAGTTGGATCCTGAGAGCGGCTCTGCGCATTGTTGTCACTGCTTCAAAAATGATTCAAGTGGCTCTGAGCACTATGGGACTTAACATCTTAGGTCATCAGTCCCCTGAACTTAGAACTACTTAAACCTAACTAACCTAAGGATATCGCACACATCCATGCCCGAGGCAGGATTCGAACCAGCGACCGTAGCAGTCCCGCGGTTCCGGACTGCGGGGCCTAGAACCGCACGGCCACCGCGGCCGGCTTGTCAGTGCTGATGGAACTTCCCCCAGCCAACGCAGCCAACCTAGCGGTGCGTGAGGCTTGCAGTCTGCTCAGGCCAGTTCAGCTGTTGGGAGGACTGAAGTGGCACCAGTTCTTCAAAAAAGGGCAGGAATTGTATCCTTCCACATGGAGCAAGGTTGCTATAGGTTGAAATTCAATGTAACAGCTCGGAAACTCTACAGAATTTCTCCATCCTGTCCGCAATTAACAATACTTAATCTATGGCCCTGAAACCACAAAATTTCTCCGTCTTGTCCGTAAATAATAATAATTAACCTACGGCTCTGAAAATTTCTCCGGCCCCGCCAGTCGAAAGTTCTTTATTCGGGTTGGCCACCAGTGGTCTCAGATTGCAGGGAAAATTGATTCAGTATAATGTATTCATTCATTAATTTCGTTGACCATCGAATTAATAATTCAATCGATCGCTCATTAGTGTCATTTGATTCGTAATTGTACAAGCAATCCGGATCTGCGATCGGAAATGTAATTTAATTAGCGATGCAGTTTAATCAACAACTCTTCCTTTGTCAGGAGACTCGACAGGGCTGCAGGTGTGACTTCTCCACGGCTCGTATACGTCAGAGAAAAGTCCGTGAGTTACTTTGTCTACAGAAAGCACACAGAAACACGCTTTGCCACACAGGCAAGGAAAATACGAATATCACAAACAGCAGTTCCTCCTACAAATGGTTTCATGTACTTAATGTCTTTACTGTAAGTATCGATAAACTTTTGCACTGGTATTCGTGCTTTTCCCAAATAGATAACCACTTTCCGAACAGCTAATGGGATAGTTCGATTCACAGTTACTTTACATTCCCGTGAACTATAAAAGAAACCATTAACACCTATGGCATAATACTCCCAGCAGATTATTCCCAGTTATTTCCTGCGAATACGAGTAATATTACTCACTGTGCGTGCGTGCCTCGTGCGAATCAGCCACTGACCACGTGGCAGGTAGATCAGGTGGCCGTGCGGAGTGTGAAGACATTAAATCCTGATCATGCTACGTGCTGCACGTGCAAAGAAACGGGGCACTGCTAACATTGGAAATTAACCTGGTCTCACCTAGACCACTTCTATTACAGTAATGGGTGTTGCGTCTTCTTAGTCTTTATCTTGCTATTTTTCACTGTTTTCGTGGTACGAGGTTGCACGATGGCCCCTATTTTTGCTAGGAGTGTTGTCTCACAAAAAGCACGAAATGTTTGAAACCAAAAAGGTACTGCGTTTTGTAATACTTGGGCAAAGAAAAAGCCTAGACTATGCAATAATTAGAACGTAAATGGATAAAAGTTTTTATAGAAAATTGCTCCAACAAAGTGAAACAGTCAATTGTATTTAAATGCGAATATAATTCTCAACGTTATTTGATGCTTTCAAAGAAAATAAAACAAGCGTAAAGTTAAATTTCGTGATATTTTCTGTCTTCTGCGTATTGTTTCATGTGTTTGCACGAGGGCGTGAACAAAAATAATGCCTCCGAAATTTTATTATGGTCTCAATATCGGTTAAGGTATTACACGTCATGCATATTACTCGATCAACTTTCCCGCTTCGCTGACAGAAGTTGCAACCGTGTCTCGCAGGAAGGTTCCGAATTTCAGCGTATAACTTGGCGGTGTGTAAGGTGATTATGTTGGTGCGTGTGAAACAGCGAGCTGCAATCGAGCTTCTAACGGAGCAACCTCTTCTTGAGCATCACAATGCCAGACCACACGCGAGCGCTGCGACATCCGACGTCCTCGATTGACCTCATCGAACATCCCCTGTACAGACCCAACTTGGCCGCATCCCACCCTTAACTGTTTCCGAAACTTACGGAACAAATTCGACGACTTCGCCTTGATAGTGATAAAGCGGTGAAAGCAGAGGTGACGTTGTAACTCTGTCAACAAAGTGAAACATTCTACAGCGACGGTATCATCAAATTGGTCTCTCGTTGGGAGAAATGTGGATTTGGTCTCTCGTTGGGAGAAATGTGGTTGTGGTTTGCGATAACTATGTTGAGAAATAAATATTGAAACCCGCAGGACAGGACAGGACAGGTTGTTGAAATTGTGGAAAACGGCCAAAATGAGCAGCTGTCAGTTACACTCGAACACATACAACTTTATTTACTTGACCAAACATTACGGTACAAATTCTTGAACTTAGTTATCAGCTGAATATGCCACACTATCTCATGCCTTAAGCCACAACCACTTTAATTTAAAAAAAAAAAAAAAGCGGCTAAAAGCCATTAACTCAAAATTCAGACGCCAAAGAGAATATTTAGAGGGCAGAAGGACTCACGTTCAGTAAGTTCTACAATTTGGCTGAAGGCCCAAAATCTAAAACTTGAAAGGCAACAACTTTAATTTACAGTTGGCTGAAGGCCCATGATTTAAGACTCAAGGTAAAATTAAATTTAAAAAAACACAAGGCAGAAGGCCTTTTCTTCAATTAGGCTGAAGGCCCCAAACAGTATGATGGTCGAAAGACAAAGATCTTTAATTTAAAAACTGCTGAAGGCCCCATGATTTAAACTAAAGGTAAAATAAATTTAAACAACAAAGCCTTATCTTAAATTAGGCTGAAGGCAATCTAATACTTGGCAAGGAAGGAACTTTAATTTTAAAACAGCTGAAGACCCATGACTTAAAACACTACTAAAATAATTTTTAGTTGGCAGAAGTCCCAAGGCTTTATCTATAAACAATATATTAATCAGGCTGAAGACCCAAACAACCTAACACTTGACAAGCAAGGAACTTTAATTTTAAAACAGCTGAAAGCCCATGAGTCAAAACATAACTAAAATTATTATTAGTAGGTAGAAGGCCCAGTGCTTTATCTACAAACAATATTTTAATCAGGCTGACGGGCCAAACAACCTAACACTTGACAGGCAAGGAATTTTAATTTTAAAGCTGCTGAAGGGCCATAACTTAACACACCACTAAAAAAAATTCAATTTTAATTCAAAACCATTGGCTATGAGCCATACAAATGCACACAACAAAAAATAAGAAAAGGCAGTGCTGTTGACAGCGCTCAGAAGTTTCGGGGGTCGGCCAGCACTTCAAATACTGACGCACACTTTGAAACAGGCATTCGGCCCTACCATTCTCGATCCGACGACAACCCAACCAACAGACAGTCAACGGGCCCACCGACAAGGTAACTTGCACTCCACTCGACCAGCACACACCTGGGAGTTCAATGCAAACGTAAAAGGCATGGACGCCCTCAACCAAGCATCCATTAAGCTGTCGAACTACACACCGTGCTGGACAGCGACAACGCGGTGAGGAAAGGACACTGCCTAAATTTACGTCAACGGCCAGGGCCGGTAACCGGAACGTTAACGGCCACAAGGCAGAAAATTCCGCTGGTGTACTTCAATTGCAAGTATCCAAATACAGTTAGACTCCACCGGACAGTGGCTAAACCTTCGCCAACTCGAACACACTTGTTGTTGCTCGCGGGAATGTCCCAACAGCCAACAACAAGAACCAAACGGCACAATGTGAACACTCTTGACTTGGTGGTAAATTAAATCCAAACACAACTTTCGTGTCCAGGCTCGGTGAGCCACGGACATTGTAGCAATGAGAACAGCCCAACACAATTCGACACTGCATAGAGACCGCCAGCGGGCCTGGCCAAACTACGCCCCACAGAGATTTCCTCGCTGTTCCACGCCAACCGACCGACTGCCACACATCAGCACAGAGACAGCAGGCAGCGACTGTCCAATAACAAGGACGAATCACGATTCGGCGCACGCAGGCAACCCATAAGCGATCGCCGGCCGACATACACGTCGTCAGACAAGACGACTGACCGATGACCAACCAAGGCGGTCCGCACTCAAGTGACATGTATCGGCAACGGTCGGGCGAGTCGTGACTGTTCGGACCTTCCTGCAGCCGCGCCCCGACTGAACTTCGCCGTATCCTAAGCCAAACACTGTCAGATCCGAACTGCACTGCCAGCGCCTCCCAACTCGCTGGCAGATCTGAACTCACCCCAAACACACGACAACCGGGAAGTAATGGCAGCCAGCAAAGATAATACGCCAGTGCTTATATCGATAAGCGCAGCTGCTACCGCTCACGGGCAGGCAAGGCGGCAACTCAGTTACACCAGTAAGGGAAATTAACATAACGAGGTGGTAGTAAAGGAAAAACAGGATGTCAAATGAGATACTCGTATATCACGAACACGAGTCACGCACGCCTCAAATATGTAGACATAAAGAATAGAGATGTAGAACGTTAATAAAGTTTGTTTTATACGAAAATTTTAAGAGCGTTCACATAAAGAATTCGAAGGCGTCATTTTCTGCAGCCTCTCGTAAGTATATACTTCCTCGAGCGATTAAATCTAGATGCTTTGAAACCTTTGGACGACAGTTCTTATTCTTTCAGTTTCCAAGAGTGTGAAGAATTTGCTATACGACCACTGTCAAGAACATTCGCTATGAATTTTTCCTGTTTCATTAATAAACGCTATTAACATCGCTTGTTCCTGCATTCTATTACTATATTTCGGCATTTTACTGAAACGGATGTTGTCTGAGAACGTCACTCTCACAGTTCCGATGCCAAGGCGCACAACAGGCAGCTCTCCTAACACATCCAGTTATGACGCTGACGAGTGCTCGTGATAGGCATGACTCAGTGAAGGAACAAATAGCCAGGAGTGCTGCTGTTGACTCACATTGCACTTAGCCACGGGCAGTCAACTAAGCAAGGAAGTCGCTCGTGTGAAAGGGACCCTAGCGGCGTGCAGAGCGCGAGGTGAAACGGCGCGGTGCATCGCCCGGCAGACTTGCTCCGTAACGTTCGCTGGCTCACCCTCCTTAAATCGCAGCACTGCTGCACGTATACTATCGTGCTAAACATGGTCGCCAGTGTCGCCCTAACCCGCAAGACAGGGTTCAGATACCCACTTCTTCCATACCACTAATCACTGGCCTGTAGCAATCCACCTACCTTCGAGAAGCTCTCAGACCCGACCACTGGACTGGTAAACGGGCACAATATACACGCACTACACCGTCTCCACTAATTTGTTATATCTCCTCTACAAGCAAAACTGGAGAAGAACGTAAAGTAAAAAAGCGAGAAGGACACACACAAAAACAGCACAGGTTTCCAGAGGAACAGATGGAATTTATTGTCTTCCATAAGTTCTCACCAAATCCGCCTCGTTGCCTTCAAACGTTACCTCATATCCCACTTTCTAATATGAGACATCAGCCGACTTGGCACAGGTTCGCTCCCCTTCTCACAACCGAGACTCAAACACCGTCGACTTTATAAACACCCGAGTTCCGCCCCACAGTGCGCACGACTCCCGCCCCACCCAGTCCAGAACTGCCGGCAGATTTTCAGCAAATCAGCCTTCAGAACAGAATTTCGGTATTTCAATTGGCCATTTTGTGGTAACGCACGTAGTACTTGCTGTAAGGTGTTGCTTTCTGCCACCCCTCTGAGAAGTTTCTTTTCCAAAAGACATTACCAGATACACGCCATCTTGCAGGGTCGGTCTAGACCACCACAATTTATCAGGATTAAGCCACAGAACAGACAGTTTAAAGAAAGGAAAGTAAAGGCGGCTCCTTTGATTTTTATGAAGTCAAGCGTTGCGCTCAACGACATATTGAACGGAGTAAACGAGAAATGATAGTTTCTTATTACTACGGCTCGAAATGGGCACACTTACGAAACGGAAGTAGTTAACCGAAGAAACGAAAACTTTTACGAAATGAAGCGCTCTTAAAACAAGCTGCAATAAATCTTTAGTTAAGAACTTGTCACATAAGGTTACCAATTCATTACTATTCGTATTGGTAAGCTGTGAGCTGTCACTGCTTTTAGCTTCAGACGACAGTGTAACTACTTTTCTCCTTAAATATCGTTTTTTTCCTCCCAGAAATTTTAGTTTGCTTCTTAACACTCCTTTTCTGGGACTTTGAGCTGATAAATCAACTTCACTTCCAACTCAACCGACTGTAATGGGACGCTCTTGAAGCGTTTCAGTGTTTGAATCAGTGCCGGAATTTTCATTCATGTTTTCAACCTGAAAGAGGAACATAGATGTCATTTATTACCATTTCCGGATGAATAGTCATTAATGACGATTGACAGAAGTCCGAAATTTATTCGAAATAAATTGGCGTTCACGGGTAGCAGAGGTGGTTAAGGCGACTGCTCGCAATAAGCGGGAAATCCGTGTTCGGGTCCCGGACTGGAACAAATTTTCGTACGTCACTAATAGGTAGCATATCTGTGGCTAACACAGCTGATGGCATTCGCAGTCAGCGAATTTATTTCAAATTAACGTCGCTATTACTTTAATGAAGACAGTATGCGGCATTAAAATTTGATTTGTACGAATGGTTTGAATTAGGCCCAGACCTCGAACTTATTGTGTAATATCAACCATATATTGAAACGGTACAGTACCGCCCGACATTGAAAATAGGTACAACGTACTTCATTATTTTTGTCAGGACAACACATTTTATTGTAAAATAACTCAATTTCAATTAATACAGCGAAGCCGGAAAGAATGGCAATTTATTTATTTAATTGATCACATGTGCACTCCCACAAAATAAATCCCTACATTCAGTTTAGTGAGATCTGTGAAATGAATGAATGTATGGTCGTCTGCTAACCGCAGATAGTGAATGTGAATATATGATCATCTTTGAGACGATCCTTTGACCACCTTTGGTGGGACCAAAGAGACGAAATTTACCTGAGCTTTGAGCGCCTGAAATGTGGCTGACCAATACGGTAGCACGGTGCTCCCCCTCTTTGGCAGAGCTGCGAGAGAACCTGAAGAATGGCCATGTTTCAGCACCCTGCCGCTGGATCTTGTGCTGTTAAGACCTGTCTTAGGTGTGTTCCATAAAGACAAAAGAGTGGAGACATGGTATGCATGTGGAATATTTAAGAGTAGTTTGAAATAATAATTTCTCTATTTCAGGAACTTTTGTGGGGAGAATTAAATGTCAGGCAGGTAATACTAATGGGATCGTAGTAATCTTCGGAAGTGACCAACGGTCACAATGAAACCACGTGTAGCAATAAGTTGAAATACTTCTGTGTGCTTAAATTGATCTGAATTACTAGTGTGTGTACCATAAGTTGAAATATTTAAGAGATGGCGTGTGCAGGACTTGAAATTAGAGACGAGTACTTTCACGTGGTGAGTACTGTGTGAGTCTCAATCTTTGTATGAGACAAAGGATAAAGAGAAGTACTCGTCCATGGTATCAGTTGAGGACTCGCGTGTGTGATGAATATGTTCTTAATATTACTTTGCGTGTTATGTTTCCGTGTGACGCTTCATTCAAACTATAATAGTCTGAGGGAGAAGCAAGGTGTGTCAGCCGTCTATCCAGCAACGCCACTTGGCTTGCATTGCACAGGAAGACGTGCATATATCTCCAGTGTTCATAGTAGGATAGAAGAATTACGAAGTGGGGCAGTGTCGTGTAAAACTGGGATGAATACTAATTGAAGTGGGAAAGCTGAAAGTGATAATGTTCTGACTATTCCTTGTGTTGTATGTTGTAGTGTGGTGTATGTCATGTAATTTAAGTATGTGTGGTTTGCATGGGAGAGTAGCAAGGTAGTTGCAGAGGTAGTGGGTTATGCTTGTTCCTTCTGTACCGCTCAGTCTGGAGGGAAGTTTCGTGATGATGATTGTGAGAGTCGAAGTGTGAGATATAAAAAAAAGATCCACCATCCTATCCAGAAAGTGCACGGTAGCGTTAAATAATTACGAGACCATAAAATAGAGGATCACCAATGTAAAGCCATGCCCACTGGGCGGAATTTCTCATGTGTTATTGTTGTAGGTTATAGAATTTGTGTGTATAGGTTATAGAATTTATCGGAATAAATAAGATAGTGAAAAGGAAAAGATTGGTGGCCTTTTCCTTCGAATTGTATGTTGTCATGATATCCAGAATTTATAATGTGTGCGCCACTCATATTCAGCGCGATGGCCACGTGTTGATAAAAGCCGTCAAATAAAAAAAAAAAAAAAAAAGAAAAAATGTGGTATTGCCAGTGCGTAGTGAACAGTCAGAGTTCTATAAATTACTGATAGTCAGAAGTGCGTTTCCGTTGCGTATTATTCATATAGGAGGATAATTTGTAACTTAATTGTGAGTACGAGAGTTCATGTTACTCGACAAATAAGAATGAATCCACTCGCTTGGCAGACCACTCATCTTGCAGGCCTGATTGCTTGATGCCACAGTATGAGCAAGGCATGTGGGTGCCTCTCAATATGTATAATAAATGATGACTGATTAGTGCTACAAAGCAACTTTTGTCAAGCTTTGTCCTAAATATGGGATGTGTTTCAGCTGTTCCATCATGAAGTGTTCCTGTGGAGTGTCTCCTTCATCATTTTCTTCCAGCAGTAAGCAGAAAATAAACTACGATCATTAATTTGAGAAATGTGCATTTACTTCCAGGAATTATGTACCACTGAGCTGCAGGCTAATTTCACCTGGGGCCATGGGTAGTGCGCTCAAATAAAATACTCGAACTTCTATTTTCTTCATACTATTGTGAAATGTGGCTTTCATCAAACTTAGAGAAAAATTTTAAAAATCGATATTTTGGCTACATTTAGTACACAGCAACATATCACTTAAAATGAACCAAATGTAAAGTAGCCAGTGAGCACATTTTTCACCACAAACCTATCAAATTTTACGCACAGTAACTATGATCAATACCGAAAGAATAAATACTTCGTCATCGAGCTGTGATATGAAACTATATGACACGAAAGGGCTCAATTTTCTACGGCAATCAATTTGCTCACAATGGGATCCGAGGTATTACATACAGTAGTGAGAAACAGCGCAGATTCGAAGCAAGTCGTTTTTAACGTTTTAAAGGAAAAAGAGAACTTCTACATAAAAACTAACTCCAATATTTGATCTAGTTTTGCTTCATTTTGGAGGTGCGAATAATTGCAATAGAGAGTGATACTACAGATGCCGGATGAGCGAATCAAAGAGGTAGTGGTCAGAATGAATACGATTAGTGCAGATGTAGAAAAGATCAGTATAAGAGGCGAGACAGGCTCTGACAGTACGCAGCGAGAGGTTTATGCCAACCAGGGGGAGATACAATCATTATTACAGCTTAAAGTGGCGCAATTAGAAATAAGTAGGAAACATAGGGAAGAACTAGCACAGTTGCAATTAGCGTGCAGTAGCGAAGGTGACACACCACCAGGTAGATTGCAGAGGGAGAGTGAGATAAATTCAAAAAACGAAAAGAGGCAGAAAGAGGAAGACGAACTCAGAGAGTTAGAAGAACGGTTGTGTCGGATAGAACAGGTGGCAAACCCAACTGGGTATAGTCCAAGGCTGTCTCAACTTCAAAATTCATTACCTTCATCGTGGGGACTGCTCCTCAAAATGAAGATTGAGTGTAACCATTTGAGGGACGAGGCTAAAGCGAAAATGCAGGAAGTTATTAAAGACTGTAGTAGCTATTTAAATGAATTCTGGTCGAAAAGTAAGCAGGACCAGGTTACGCAAAGCATATTGAAGATGCCAAATTGTAACGAAGGTGGTATGAGAGATCCAGTGGCGTGCTATCAGGAAATGCTGAGACGAAATAGGTATTTGGATGTGCCATACGAAACTGGGGAGCTCATTAGGATTTGTATAACGAAGTTACCTGTGAGATTGCGCAGAGATATAGTGATAGCAGGCAGAGGCTTAGACGATTCTTCGTCATTTCAGCACTTGTTACAGGAACTTGGTAATGAGAGCAACATCGTAAACGGAGATACGACTCATAGGTCAGACAGAGTCGAGGATAGGAACAGCAGAAACTATCAGAATGACAGGAGAGCATGGAATCCTGGCATTTCTTTCTTTTCGTAATAGATTGAAGGATAGGAGAAACTAATCCAACATATCAGCCTTTAGCATGTTGCCTTAAAACACTTGCCGCTGGCACTGAAAATTGTCTATGTAGGAGACATACTCAACTGATATGTAGGAATGCAAATACCATACTTCTGATCAGAGAGTAAAACACCAGTAATGGCATCTGTTAGGCTGGTCTCTCAGAGCAAAATTTGCAAATTTTTATTTCGAACACTAAAGTAAAAGGACTGTTTCCTCAAAACAAACCAGTTGCTAAAAAAAAAAAAAATGTTATGTAATAGTGCCAATGAGTCCAGTTTAATTAGTGTGATTTGACTATTGTAGGTACTTAACACGTAATGTAAAAAGTCAACATTGTGATCGAAGTTTTTAAATTAGATGCCATCTGATCTATAGTATGTCATTGTCATAGTGACAGTTATAATGAGGTGCTGCGTATGGTTGTTCGGAATCTGGTGTTAGGGAAAGAGACCACTAGCACCAAAGTTTCTAACACTTGGGCTGTCCCATCTCTCCCAGCTTGTATACTCTCTGCACACATTTAATTTTCATGTAAGCTCAGATTCCTAACTAGCAAATTCTTTACTGTGTATAGTGGACCATTCAGAGTGAGGCGGATTGTCCAGGAAAATGCTGTACTGATTGAGACGATCAAGGGAAAACAATCGTGTGGGCTTCGTGACATTTCTAACATCAAATTATGGAAAAGGTAAGGGTAGATCGAAAGTAGGCAAGTTATGGTAGATAGTTAGTGTATTTATTTGTGGTGTGTAACGTTGTGCAGGGTCAAATCGAACATAAGAATTTTCAGGCGGGATGTCAGGAAGTATGACGGAATAGACTGGTCGAATGAGTCATGAACAGGAGTCGACAGAGTGGGGTATGTACGTATTTTTTGTCATATGAATAAGGATCAAGCAGAAATGACGTGATGAGTAATGAGAGGATAAATATGGTAGATAGTGAGAGAAGCGACGTGATAAATAGTAGTTGAGAAAGGTGATATTTAAGGAGAGAAGCGACGTGAAGCAGTGTGATTAATAAAGAGAGATTCGATGTGATGAAACAGTGGTTCATAAAGGTGAGTAGAATTAATAATGTGGAGATGTCTTAGATGTATGTTACAGAGAGACCTGTGTATGCTGCAATAGAGATTGATGACAATGGCGAAGGAAGACCAGGAAATGATGAAGTAGTGGACGGACGGAGAGCCGAAATACGAATGACGAGATGAGGACAACTGCACAACGTGAAGGGACATGAAGGGAGTATGAGATGCAGATGGTGAACGTTGTGGAATACTGACGTAAGATGTAATATAAGTGTAAATCTAATTCTTACCATAACATTTTCAATATGAGAAAAAATAATTTGTGTTGTTGTTGTTGAAGCCTGGTACCAGTATAACTAATCAAAACGGTACCAAGAATGTGTACAGTTATTTTGCAGGATGAAAAATTTGTGTATTTTTTGTTCTTAGATGAAATGTCGCAATTCTCAGTTGATATTTCGCAGGATGAATAATCGGTAAAGTGAATGCAGAGGTAAGCCGATGGAGAGAGGTGCCAGAGTGAAAGGACGAATTCGGAGACTGGAATGCTATCTCTGAAACAGCTTCATGTGTTGTGTGGTTGAGTATAAGGGAGCAAAGGTATGGTATGTTAGCGTGACTGTGGTGGTGTTAAGGTTAGCTGACTTGTAGACCTATTCTGTTAGTGTATTGATGGATTGAATGAGAAGGAAAATGTGATGTCTGGTGAGTGAGAGTCGTAGAGTAGTGTGATCAATGAGCACACTCCTGTAAAGGGGATGCTACCAATCCACAACTAAAACATTGTTGTGTTATTGTTTGATTTGGATGAACCTCGATGGCAGGTCAGGATCTGACATCATGTGGATGGTTCATACATGTCCTAGAAATGTTGTTATATATAATAAAAAGGTAAAATATATAAAAAGATACTAATTTCAGTCTGTCACAAGCACAAAGGTGCATTGTACGTTGCAGATTTAGAGTCATCAGTTTCTAAAATGTTTATTGTGTTAGGATGTTAAAGTAGTTTACTATTTAACGACATGTGGTAGGTAATTGTGAGCTGTGTAGATTATTTCTTATTTTTTGTTAAAACACTTTCAAGGGGTATTAATTTCAGTTTGTCACAAGCACAAAGGTTCATTGTATATTGCAGTTCTAGAATCAACAGTTTCTAATATTTTCACTGTGATAGGATGTTAGAGTAATCTACTATTTAATATTGTAATTATGAGCTGTATAGATTGCTTCTTATTCCTTTTTTTTTTATTACACTTTCATGTTTTGTGTGAGGGACGACAGGTACAATCAATAGCACTAGTGGGGGCTGTATACAGAAAAGGGATAAGTGTTGATGTTGTATGTGTAGAAATCTAGGGTGTATAATTTTATGTCTTTTAGAACAAAGATTCTGCTGTTACCAATGTATCTAATAGATCATACATGTAATCAATGAGTATTTAAATAATGTAAGAATATCCTTTTGTCTGTAATGTTGCAAGATGCACGGAAGGGTCTGACTGATTGGGTGTCGTAGCGCTGAGGTACTACGCAGAACGCGCCCATACCACTAGCGGGGCCAAGCTGACGTCGCCATGGGAAAGGCGACAGAGCCACGGCACTCCCCCCTCCACTGCCGGTCGAGGTACACTCCACGCACCCGCTGCAGCAGGTCAACGGCCTGGGGTGACACTCACCTACCACTGGCCATTCATAAGGTCCGCCACCCTTACGACTGGGAAAAGTATCCGACGGAGGCAACAGCGGGTGGTTTCTTCTGCTCAACAGCGGCGCCACGGCAGAATGAACGACGCGCGGCAGAGTCCGGCGGGCATTTTTTACCAGCAACTATTAACTAGTACTGGACTGTGGAGCCGTGAAACAAGATGACTGCTCGTATGTCTCCATAAGGTGGAAAGTGAAGGACTGGTGTTCCCACGTTGTGAGTGGTGAAAAAGATTTTGTCTTTAGCAGACAGGACGATTGTTTTGTTTTGTCTTGACCACTGAACGGTGGGATCCATAAACTTTTGGCAGTGACTTGTTAAGTGTGCTTTGTGAATTACATGTGGGACGCTTGGTATACTTAAAGAGGACAGTTGTCGGTTGGTGACTAATTATTGTACAAACGCAAGAAACTAAAGTGGGACATTGACATTTGCGTTTGTAGTAGGAGACATTTCTTTAATTGGTGTGGGAATAAGTGCTGTTTGTTGGAACTTACGACTTTTAATTACACCATGAACTGAAAGGACAGAACCGTGGGTAATAGTAATTGTAGGGCCATTTCTGGACGACCAGATTCGCGTGGATGGTACTCTGAGAGTGACTATGACATTCGTGTTTAATGTGAGATACAGTTTACTGTTCAGTGCATGTTCAAAATGCCGATTTGAGTGACTTAAAAAGTTTCGTCCGAGTAACCATGGGAGAGCTTTGGCACCGAGACAGTGTTTCTAGGGAACCTGTCAGAAACTTTTTTGATCCCAAGAAAATCACAGAATGAAATGATTCCGTGTGACTCACAAGATAGGTAATAATGTATTTGTACTTGTAATTGTGTAAATTTTTTTTATATGTTTCATTCCTGAAGGGACAGCAAGTGTAATTGTATTTTATTAACATTTGTGTTTAGAATAGTTAGTGTTTTTTTTTTGTTTGTTCTGGGTTACCAGTTCACGTAGCATGTTTATTAGAATATTTGGTACTATGATGCTTTAATTATTAGCCAGTGGCGTAATACTAACGTAGCAGCTCTTGTTGCATTGGTAAGTAAGGTTGTCACAGGGGAGAAGAGTTTGCATTGCACAACAAATATCGGAATTAACATGCATTTTGATGTCGTGAACAGTAATGATCTTGTTGGTGTGTTGACTGAAGCCACTTATTTGCATTATCACAGTGGTGATATTTCACATTAAAGTGTAATGAAGGCTAGTCGAAATGCAAGTTCTTGTCATCTAAATGTGTAACAATAGAGAAATGAGCAGTAGAGTGAGATACGAGAGCTACTGGTGGATTCAAGCACTTCTTGCTACCTATTTACTGCGTATATTGATCAAAGTTGATGGACTGACTAGCTCAGCAGCAGGTATTTGTACTGGTGGACAAGGATAAGGTTAAAGTCACGGTGGAGTAGTGGTGGCTATTGCTCAAGTGATGATAGTTAATGAGGTATGACATGATGTCTTAGATGAACTATATTACGTAACCAGTATGTAACTTGTGGTATATTTCATTGTTTTTCTTCTCAGTTTTATTTCTCTGTAGGTTTGATGTACATTTTAGAGTAATGGTATGGAGCCTGATATTCTACATGTAACTAGTGTATGCAATTTTTTATTTTGTTGATTTTGTTTTGTATTTAGACTTTGCTGTGTAAAGATAATTACAACGCAATTTATGAATGTCAGATTACTTGTTCTGTGTTTGGACGGTGAGCTATTTAAAATTTCATGAGTACAATTAGTATTTTTTTTATTTGTCATAGAATTAGTGAAGTTTGGATTACTCATAAAAATAACAAAGATCCCAGTAACTAAGCAAATTTATATCTCCACATTATTTTTTATTTGTATGATGTAATGTTTTATATGCCATGTGGATTGTTGTAAATTTGTATGTGTATGTTACTCCGGATTGTGGAGAGTACAATAATACAACAACTGTGTCAATAATTTGGTAAAGTAACAGCATTTGGTCGTCTATTTGAGGTCACCAGGGGCTAAGGTCTCCTCCTGGTTATTTTGATGACTTGCTACGTTTGTTCTAATACAGCTTTCTTGAAAAAAATGTTCGGAACTACCCTCACATTGCAAGGATAGTACCTTGCCATTTTTTTGTGCATGGATAGCCGGTGGTGCAAGGGTACAGTACCGCCCGACATTGAAAATAGGTACAACGTACTTCATTATTTTTGTCAGAACAACACATTTTTTTTGTAAAATAACTCAATTTCAATTAATACAGCGAAGCCGGATACCAGTGTGGGAAAGAATGACAATTTACTTATTTAATTGATCACATGTGCACTCCCACAAAATAAATCCCTACATCCAGTTTAGTGAGATCTGTGAAATGAATGAATGTATGGTCGTCTGCTAACCACAGATAGTGAATGTGAATATATGATCATCTTTGAGACGATCCTTTGGCCACCTTTGGTGGGACCAAAGAGATGAAATTTACCTGAGATTTGAGCGCCTGAAATGTGGCTGACCAATACGGTAGCACGGTGCTCCCCCACTTCGGCAGAGGTGCGAGAGAACCTGAAGAACGGCCATGTTTCAGCACTCTGCCGCTGGATCTTGTGATGTTAAGACCTGTCTTAGGTGTGTTCCGTTAAGACAAAAGAGCGGAGACATGGTATGCATGTGGAATATTTAAGAGTAGTTTGAAATAATAATTTCTCTATTTCAGGAACTTTTGTGGGGAGAATTAAATGTCAGGATGGTAATACTAATGGGATCGTAGTAATCGTCGGAAGTGACCAACGGTCACAATGACACCATGTGTAGCAATAAGTTGAAATACTTCCGTGTGCTTAAGTTAAGCTGAATTACTAGCATGTGTACTATGAGTCGAAATATTTAAGAGATGGCGTGTGCAGGACTTGAAATTAGAGCCGAGTTCTTCCACGTGGTGAGTACTGTGTGAGTCTCAATCGGTGTATGAGACAAAGGATAAAGAGAAGTACTCGTCCATGGTATCAGTTGAGGACTCGCTTGTGTGATGAATATGTTCTTAATATTACTTTGCGTGTTATGTTTCTGTGTGTCGCTTCATTCAAACTATAATACTCTGAGGGAGAAGCATGGTGAGTCAGCAGTCTATCCAGCAACGCCACTTGGCTTGCATTGCACAGGAAGACGTGCATATATCTCCAGTGTTCATAGTAGGAAAGAAGAATTACGAAGTGGGGCAGTGTCGTGTAAAACTGGGATAAAAACTAATTGAAGTGGGAAAGCTGAAAGTGATAATGTTGTGACTATTCCTTGTGTTGTATGTTGTAGTGTGGTGTATGTCATGTAATTTAAGTATGTATGGTTTGCATGGGAGAGTAGCAAGGTAGTTTCAGAGGTAGTGGGTTATGCTTGTTCCTTCTGTACCGCTCGGTCTGGAGGAAAGTTTCGTGATGATGATTGTGAGAGTAGAAGTGTGAGATATAAAAAAAAGATCCACCATCCTATTCAGAAAGTGCACGGTAGCGTTAAATAATTACGAGACCATAAAATAGAGGATCACCAATGTAAAGCCATGCCCACTGGGCGGAATTTCTCATGTGTTATTGTTGTAGGTTATAGAATTTGTGTGTATAGGTTATAGAATTTATCGGAATAAATAAGATAGTGAAAAGGAAAATATTGGTGGCCTTTTCCTTCGAATTGTATGTTGTCATGATATCCAGAATTCATAATGTGTGCGCCACTCATATTCTGTGCGATGGCCACGTGTTGATAAAAGCCGTTAAATAAAAAAAAAAAGAAAATGTGGTATTGCCAGTGCATAGTGAACAGTCAGAGTTCTACAAATTACTGATAGTCGGAAGTGCGTTTCCGTTGTGTATTATTCATGTAGGAGGATAATTTGTAACTTAATTGTGAGTACCAGAGTTCATGTTACTCGGCAAATAAGAATGAATCCACTCGTTTGGCAGACCACTCATCTTGCAGGCCTGATTGCTTGATGCCACAGTATGAGCAAGGCATGTGGGTGCTTCTCAATATGAATAATAAATTACGACTGATGAGTGTTACAAAGTAACTTTTGTCAAGCTTTGTCCTAAATATGGGATGTGTTTCAGCCGTTCCATCATGAAGTGTTGCTGTGGAGTGTCTCCTTCATCATTTTCTTCCAGCAGTAAGCAGAAAATAAACTACGATCATTAATTTGAGAAATGTGCATTTACTTCCAGGAATTATGTACCACTGAGCTGCAGGCTAATTTCACCTGGGGCCATGGGTAGTGCGCTCAAATAAAATACTCGAACTTCTATTTTCTTCATACTGTTGTGAAATGTGGCTTTCATCAAACTAAAAAAAAAATTAAAAAATCGATATTTTGACTACATTTAGTACACAGCAACATATCACTTAAAATGAACCAAATGTAAAGTAGCCAGTGAGCACATTTTTCACCACAAACCTATCAAATTTTACGCACAGTAACTATGATCAATACCGAAAGAATAAATACTTCGTCATCGAGCTGTGATATGAAACTATATGACACGAAAGGGCTCAATTTTCTACGGCAATCAATTTGCTCACAATGGGATCCGAGGTATTACATACAGTAGTGAGAAACAGCGCAGATTCGAAGCAAGTCGTTTTTAACGTTTTAAAGGAAAAAGAGAACTTCTACATAAAAACTAACTCCAATATTTGATCTAGTTTTGCTTCATTTACATGCAGCACTTTTACAGTTCTACGAGGTCTTATTGATTCCACCAAGAAAATCGGAAAATTCGTTGTTTTCTTGCTATCAGCTGCTTTGTGATAACTGCTCGTTACTTCCTAGTGTGGTCTTTTCTCTTACTACTGTTCATTATATACTTCTAACTTTAACGGTACATGAAACAAACGTTTACAGGTAACTTCAGCAGCTAAAACGGGCAATTGATAAAGTTAACAAAATGCATCCGTTCGCTTTTGGCGTTAGAAACAGCTGTTTACTCGGTGTCAATATGGCAGACTTCGTGTATGCGCACTAAAATTTGGCGCATGGGCTGCAGCCGAGTTTCCATTCTGTATACTCTTTCTTCTGTGGTTAAGTTACGCCCGATCGATCTCCAGGCTGGAGAACAGTCTTGATCCTCCAGAAACCAGGAAACAGACGCCAGAGTGCACAATAGCTACCACCACTAGCTGACGGCCACGACCAGGAACTGATACGCCTTCTATTTCCTTTTCTATTAGTCTGGACAACAGTGTTCAAGCGCGACTAATAGTACGATAGATTCCAAATTTCTCCACATCTGCCATCTTTCGTAATTTTATAACAATGCCTTGTGGGAAACGTTTCACTGGTTTACAACATCAGCTCAACAACCATCTACACTCTCTAACAAAAAAAGGAAATTATCTGGAAGAGATTTTCGAATGTCAATGTACCTTCATTCACGCAAACATCATTGGCGGATGTGTAAATGGTAGGAGTTGCAATTCTCCGTGGCAGACAGAATGGCGACCAGAGTGTAGTTGTTGCAATGTCTGTATTTTACACTGTCTGTATAGTTCGATCCAAGTGTCCTTCAGCATGTCGAGGACATTTGCATCGAACAATACAGACACTACAATAGCGGTGTTTCATGCTACAGCAAGGCAAACTGACGAGCAAAACATTGTCTCTCCCTGTTGAGGGAATCTCGTAATGTGCCATCACTATAGGCACGGAAGCATGCTCGGATAGCCGAAGTGGTTAAGGCGGTCGCTAACGATAAACACGAAATCCGGGTTAGACTCCTGGTCCAGCACAAATTTTCATTTGTCTCTAGTAAAATGTATTCGCAATCTGTGGACGTATTTTATATTGTAGTAGTGTATATAAGGGGCGTGAACAGCGTCAGATTTTGAGTGATCACTATGAAGGAAACGGAGATGCAGCATAATCGTGTGAGACAGTGTTATCAGCACCTGATTGTTTGAAAGGGGATTCAGTGTTGGTCTCCGTTTGGTTCGTCAGTCAAATAGATTTACAGAGCACTCGGATGCGACATAGGCCTGATGTACACTCATGCTCATAAATTAAGGACAATTGCAGAATGTGGCGCCACACAACTTGGCACTACACAAAACTGGCACTAATAGCATAGGCACAGAGGTAACACACAGGACACAGATCTGTAAGTCCACGGTATTGGTGATAAGTTGAGAAAACCGTCCCGAAACACATGTGCTACAAAACGCTACTGTTTCCTGCGCATGTACCCTGACATCAATACGGGATATGATCTCCATGCACACGTACACAGGCCGCACAACAGGTTGGCATACTCTGGATAAGGTGGTCGAGCAGCTGCTGTGGTATAGCCTCCCATACTTGCACCAGTGCCTGTCGGAGGTCCTGAAGTGTCCTAGGGGTTTGAAGACGTGCAGCGATATGCCGACCGAGAGCATCCCAGACGGGCTCGATGGGGTTTAGGTCTGGAGAACAGGAAGGCCACTCCATTCGCCTGACATCTTCTGTTTAAAGGTACTTCTCCTCGATGGCAGCTCGATGGTGCCGTGCGTTATCATCCATCAGGAGGAAGGTGGTACCCACTGCACCCCTGAAAAGGCGGACATACTGGTGCAAAATGACGTCCCGATACACCTGACCTGTTACAGTTCCTCTCTCAAAGACATGCAGAGGTGTACGTGCACCAATCACAATACAACCCCACTCCATCAAACCACGACCTCCATACAGGTCCGTTTCAAGGACATTAAGGAGTTGTTCAGATTATACCTGGACTCAAATATCTTCAACATTTCGCGGCCCCGTCACCAACTATATAAATATTAATTTTAGTAATCAGCAGCCTCAGCTGCACCGTTTACCTAGAATTTATCTGTGTTTCAGTCGGGATAACCCAACCTCCTTCAGAATAACAGTAGTTACTGCTATTCTGAAGAATGTTGGGTAATCCCGACTGAAATCTAGGTAAATTCTAGGTAAACGGTGCAACTGAGGCTGTTGATTGTTAATATTAAAATTAATATACCTGGAGTCGTCCGTGAACATATCCTGGGACCACTGTTCCAATGACCATATACTGTGTTCCTGACACCAGGCTTTACTGGCTCTCCTGTGACCAGGGTCAGTGGAATGCACCTTGCAGATTTCCGGGCGAATAAACCATGTCTGTTCAGTCGTGTGTAGAATGTGTGTGCCTGGAGATAACTGTTTCAGTGGCTGCGGTGAGATCCCGTGCAAGGCTACCTGTAATACTCCGTGGCTGTCTGCAGGCACTGATGGTGAAATATCGGTCTTCTTGTGGTGTTGTACACTGTGGACGTCCCGTATTGTAGCGCCTGGACACATCTGCTGGAATCGTTGTCATAATCTTGAGATCACACTTTGTGGCACACGGGTTACCCGTGCTACGACCTGCTGTGTTTGAGCAGCCTCCAGTCGCCCTAGTATTCTACTCCTCATAACGTCATCAATATATGTTCCTTGAGCCATTTTCAACAGACAGTAACCATTAGCACGTCTGAAAACGTCTGCACACTTACTCGCTGCACCGTACTCCTGACATGCACCAACACACTTCTATGTATGTGGACTGCTGTCAGCGCCACCGTGGTACGACCGCAGGTCAAATGCACCGCATGGTCGTACCCACAGGTGATTTAAACCCGCAAACCATCCACCACATCGTTGTTTCACCATGTATCAGCATTATCCTTAATTTATGAGCATGAGTGTAAATAACTCATGTTCGTTGTCAATGTTTCAGTGGACCACACTTGACCACCAAAAATGGGGGATCGTCGTGGTATTTGCACCGGGCAAATCGTAAATCCATTCACATCTGCGGCTGCCATCCGAGAACACCTGACGGAGTTTCATCAACATTCTGTGTCATGCTGCACCGCTGCTCAGAGACTAGCAGCAGCTGGACAAGCGAATTACCGTCCCATGCGTAGGTTTCCGTTAACACCACAACAGGGACGGCTGCGTGTGCAGTTGTGACGTGGCACGGGAGCGTGGACAGCTGATGAATGTCGTTGCATCATGTTCAGCGGCTTTGCACTACCGCGGATGATCTTGCGGCAGCCTGGAGGGAGATCCCATTATCCCAAAGTTTTAGTAAGGGCAACTGTGTGTCACGGTGTGGGGAGCAGTCAGCTGTAACTTACGGCCACAACTGCTAGGAGCTCTGTACGCACAACGGTGCGTCACCGACATGCTGCGTCCTCGTGTGTTAACTCTCATGCGACAGTATTGTGGTTCCATTTTTCAACAGGACCGTGCTCGTCCAGACATGGCGCGCTCCTCTTTGTTCTGTCTGTGAGACTCTGAGGTAGTCCTGTGGCCAGGAAGATCCCCGGACCGGTCCCCGATGGACCACGTGTGGGACCAGCTCGGACGTCATCTACACGTCGGTGCTAGCACCCAGGATATCTAGGACCAGTTTCAACAGGTGTTCGAGAGCGTGCCTCAGCTGTCCATCCTGTCCAGAGAGGGGTCCAACGTCATACTGATAACTAAATTCACACTGCAAAGTTCTTACCAAATTTGACTCGATATTGTAGTTACAGAAATAAAGTGGAATTCTCCCAAAACCAGTTAGATTTCATTTCGTTTCCCCCCGAAATTCTAGGTGCTTTTGTCAGGCAATGTACATAAAATTTTTTACCTGTCCCGTTATTTTATTACTGTTTGAAAGTTTCAGTTATAAAGATTTATTTATTTATTTTTTGTATCCCGCCTGGGAAGCGGCGCGTGGGTAAGGAACAGGTACAGGGAAAGGTACTAATCTCTCGGTACTGCAGATACAGTTATGGCACCTTTACTAGCGGATAACATATGCAGACATATTACATAACTTGCAATGTGGTGCGAAGCTGAAGCGAAATGTCCTGGCTGTCTGCACCTGATGAAATGGGCTGAAGCAGTTGCGGAGCTCGTAGACCTCGACAGCGCCGGCTAGAGGGTGCTGTCGTCGGTGTCTCATAGTGCCAACCTAGCACAGCGGACCTACATTGTGGCATCGTAGCTATCGATACCACAATTTTTCTAGTTTCTGCCTTCGTTTTAGTTTCTGAAATTTTCATATTGCAGTTGGTGAGAATTTTTGAAGTTTGTATGCAGATCTTTACACATCGTCTTCTCGTTCAGCCATTAGTCTGGTCATCCGGGCAGGGGAAAACTAACTAATTGTCCACCACATTGTCTTTATCGGTGACATGTAGAGTAAGCTTTCGACTTAGCACATAAGCTTCTTGCCTTCGTATTTATGCAAAGTTAAATCATGTAATAGAAAATATTAGTGACTTAGGATAGAAATTCAGTAGTACGAAGACCTTTTTTGGTGCCTGTGAACTTTTGACGCTGTGCTTGTTGCAGACGCTGCGCATAGAGCAGGTGGAGCGGTCGGACCTGCGCATGTACCAGTGCGTCGTGTCCAACAACGAGGAGACGGCCCAGGGCACCGCCGAGGTCAGTCTGGGCGGTGAGTGTCCGTCGGCAGCAGACCCGTGCAGTTGAGGTCTGAGCTGCGCGCCATTCTGGCTATCACGATTAGGTAAGTCGATAATTTTGACAGGTCGATGGGGCAAAGGAGTTAGTAACACGGAGCGTTCCACGATACAACACGTCCGTTTTGTTAAACATTACTATCAAAATAATCCAAGTTTGGTTCCTACGATCCGTAAAGTGCGTCCAGTTTTCGATAGACATAATGCTCCAAATTACATAGTTCTGAATAGAATGAAAAAACAGAAGTACAACTCCAAACAGCCAAGATCGCTATTGTGCAGCATTTATTTTGATGACCGATTTCAGTAAAAATCTTTGCCATCATCAGATCTGCAAAGCATGGATCAACATATTCAAGCACACTGTGATCAGATGTAAAGGGTCGTAATACAATTTTACATAAACGTGAAATATAGCATCGAATATAACATACATTTTACTCAATCTTCATCAAATGCATATTATACCATGCCATATCTTGGAACGATGCTTCGTGAACAAGAGGACGGTAGTATATCGGCAATTCAAACATAAAATAACTATTATACAAAACAACGTACATACTGCTTTGATTGTACAAGCTCATGTTCGTACAATAGCAGAAAGAAGACTGAGATTCCCAAGTTAACATCATACATGTTACAACCAGCCTACAGGTTGCACTGTTGTAACAGTTGCAAACAAAAATACGCCGTTTCATATAAAGCATAAAGACAAGCCAACGATTCAAAGATGTTACAGTGTAGACATACAATAAATAATCCAAATCAGAATACATTACACTTATTTCGTTATAATAATTTTAAATTAATTTATATAAAATTTAAAGCCACCTTAAAAAATGTAACACGAAACACTTTACCTTGAATATATCGTTTAATACACAAGCAGTGAAGCCAGTCATATGGCATATTCGTATTATAAAAACAAATACAATAAAAATATGCATGTTACAACATGCAGGCAGCAAAAAGCCTCAACAACCATACACAGTTGTTTGATACCATGCTATAAGTAACTACACATTGTAATGTTGTAACTTTATTTTGGTATGCTGATATCGGTGCTAATTGACAATGAAAGTGGGTTAAAAGCCGTGATCTGTCTGGGGACGTTAACCGTGGATTACTGGGCAACTGTTTCATCAGATATTTAGTCTAGGTTTACCAAGCAGACTAACATTAATGATAATCTTTTAATAGTCATACAAAACCGGTAATATATATATATAAAAAGAGAATTTAAATAAAAAGAAAGAAATCAGTTTATATTTGGAAATTTATTTTAAGATTGTTCATTGAAATCTCAGCATATTATACGTGAGTTATAACTCAGCTGGTGCCTTATTTACGATTGAAAAATGTGAGATTGTAATCTTACGGAACACATAAAATATGGAGCCAAGATTGGGAGACTGCATACGACACTGCATTCATAAAATAACTCACGAAGAACATTGAAACATAAGCAAGAAGAAATTAACCACAACCAACAGATTCAGTTTTTACCCAAAGAAACTACGTTCATACCACAATCCTGTCCGTCATGTAATTACCACACACTGGTATACTAAATTCATATTAACTCTTTGTGAAGTCTTCGCAAAAAGAATAGCTGAGGGCTACTTTGATGATTACACCACATGCTCCACGTGGTCAACTTGGTTTACACAAAGCGTACAACTCCACAATAATTTTGATAGTTAAAATACATTAGATCGAAAAGCAATTGACAAAAGCAAAACCTTGAACTGGTTACTAACGTCTTACTATTAACCTGATGGGTCAAACAGTTATATAAGCACGTGGTAGTGGTCTCGCAAAGTACACCCCACGTGGACTGAACATAAAGAAAAGTTGCTATATTGAAAATATAGTCAAGACGAGACGTTATAATCACACAAGCATTCGCATTTAAGATTGATGAACTTAGTTAGAGTTACTGATCAACACGTGGTTCCACTTTACTCACAAAGTAGTAACAAAGCAACAACCGGAAAATAATATGAACTTCACACGAGAATTACACTACGCTGCAATTTAAGATAACCTTAGATATTTTAGAGTTAAAACCGAAATAAAGATGATTAAATTTTCAGTTAGGCTGAACTTAACAAATCCATTGTCCTATGGACTTAGCAGACACGCGCTTAGCCGGAGATCTTACCACTTCAGACGCTCGCCACGGCCACCCTGCAACTGCCCTACTGCCGAGTGTGCTTCCTGAGGGTGGCTCACAAAGACCAACGGAAGTGGCCAGAGGGGCAGCTTCCTATACCAACATGACAACGGACGGACAGAACCATACTAAGGATAGAAACCTCTTTGCTTTTAGGAAGCGTAGCTACCTGTTCCGACGTTGGTCCTACTGTTCTCTAGCAGACAGGCTTGTCTGCTACCCTCAAGCATGCAACTACAAATACATTTGCTCATTCATCCTCTCACACAGAAGGGAAGGGGGATGACAGTATCTTATCATACACAGTATATAACAGAAAGCGGATGTAGGTTCCGTATGAGACTGTGTGACATGAATTACATATAAACTGTGTTTTAAAGTGTAGTAGTGTGACAGATCGTTCTTGTTTATGTGTAAAAGTAACACGTTCCACTACTCAGTCTCCTCCCAGATAGTCAGAAACACCACAGTAAATTTAGGAGAGGAATTTACTCCATAAATGACAACAGATTTAAGAAATTAAACATGAAAGGAATCCAACAGAGACCTTTCATAACCCCAACGCTCCGGGAAAAGACTGTGCAGGGAATTTTCTGGCCATGCTAGGACATTCCCAAGCAGGCTTCTCACACCCTACTTAAACCAAAAATGTAAAGAAAAGGCAAAAGGTCACCAGCTACTTGCTAAAACACAATAATTTCAACAAATCTTTAAAATCTACTAATTTCAAACAAAAAAAAACACAATCTGTGACACCTATTTAAAAGATAGTGTAGACCTAATTCGGTCAGCAAGTAAAAACAATGGTTCCTGTGTCATTAATATGAAAGCAATTTCTGGTTGTTACCCTTATGGAGTTCACCAGTATTTGCTCATTGCAGGAGCCAACTGATCACAGGCAAATTTATGACTGTTTATTAACAAGCAAAATTTATGAAAATAGCAAAGGTGCCACAGCAATTAAAAAAGAACATGAAATAACATCAGTATTATAAAGCAGAACATTACAATGCACAATCCGCAAAAGCAAAAATTGATAAGAAAAAAAACATGTTTTACAAAGTGGTTATCGCAAAAAAAATTCTATATCTTATAAAACTAATAATTTGTAGAATTAACATAACTATGTGGCATTAATTTAATCACTCTACTATATTTCAGTTAGTTAGCAAACAATGAGCACTGTGTCATTATACTGAAAATACAATTAATTATGTGATTGTTACCCTTAAGGGGTTCCTCACTATAAATATGCCCCATGCAAAGGCTAATCGATCACAGTCCAAAATGAATAGCAATCTGACTGATAAACGAAGCAATGCCACATGAATGAATTTAAGAAACAAAATAACACAAATCTAATACATCACACAAGAACAAACATTGATAAATAAAACAGTACAATAGTCAACATCTAAAACAAAAAAAAACACCTATAAATAAAACACCTGCAAAATACAAGAGTCAAAGTCTAAAAAAGATAAATAGAACACCTGCAAAATACAAGAGTCAGTCTAATAAACACCAATAAATCGAACTCCTGCAAAACACACGAGTCAGAGTTTCTCCGACAGAAACACACATATATGCACTGGACTAAGAACCGTATAATCACTGTTCACTGACACTCACTAGTTCCACTGTTCCGAGGCACAATATAAGGGGAGGGCAAGGGGGTGCGTCGCCGCAGCTGTCAGTGGGGATTCTTGTCCATCTGTTGCGTGCAATCCCGCCGTCTCTGCCCTCTCATGAAGTTTCTCTTGGTGGACTGTGTCACGTACATCACGATTTGGTTCCATGTTTGTGTTGTCAAATTCGTGTGGTATCCTCGATTGACACGCCAGGTTGATATTCCTGGGCAAGGATGGCACTTAGTGGCTCTTCTTTTGTGCCACCCTTAGCGACCAGAGAACATCGAACCATGATTTACTGTCGCTTGACAGTAGGCATCCATCAGGAAATGTTGATAGGCGTCGTTGAAGTCTGCCAGTTTCTCTGGACAGTACCTGTCAAAAGGCTCCACGCCCCTTGTGTTGTTTCTCCGCGGCCGTCTCGTCACGGTCGCGTGTGTGTGGTGCGTTGCCAGCAGATGGATTTCCGCGCGGTGGACCGCTCGCCCATCTCAGGTCGTCGCCTTCAGGAAGGGTCGCACGCGGCGGCCGCCCATTAGCTCCAGGTGCAAGGGAAAGTGTTTGCCGCATGCCCTTCTTTTGTTGTCGACCGCGCTCCCGAAGTGGCCAGGTTGACAGCGTCCCCCGCTGGGAAACCCGCCAGTTTACAACTAGTCCGGCTGCTCCCGCTGTCTCGTAAGAGTTTAGCCGGTTCGCTTTCAAGTTCTCAACTGCATTCACAGAAAATTTTTTTATCGTAGTTATGTGATTACACAATGTCATACATAATACCACTTAGTATTGTCTTTCACAATTTTGAAGAACAAACGTGAGACTTAATTTTTTTTTTTTTTAAATTAGATGAATCGACAATATAAAATAAAATTTAAATGACTTGACAATGTAAAAGAATAAAAATGAAATGACTTTACAATGTAAAAAAAATAAGAATTAAATGAACTGACAATATAATATTTAAATCCACATCACTAATGTGGTTCACTTACGTTTTAATAAATCCAATGCTACTTATTAATTCACTAAAATGAATAGGATTATGCCTTGTGCAAGTATAGGTCAGGACAGCATAGGGTTCACATGTTATTTACACACGCATACATGCACACCTGTTGTCTATTCTACAAACTAACTACCCATAAACATGCATTACTCAAAATTCTACTTCTATCCACTACTAGTTAAGCCAATAAGCTACTTCAATGCTATTTCAACACCGTGTATATACCACTACAACATTGTTCTAATTCGTCCTCTTCTTGACGCTCGCGGCATACGTCTTGTCACATGATAAATATGGAGAAACTTTCCTTAAACATACACAGTAAAAAGAACAATGGTTATTTACACGCCAAAACATTTATACCAGTTGACACACCTGATAAGAGACTCGCAATTATACATTTATCATACTCATATATTCACACATAAAACAGTAAGAAAATTTCATCTAAAATTACGTTATCACAAGAATTAATCACACAGATGGCTCTGAGAACGGTAAAAAAATGTCTGCACTATACAGGTTATACTACATTTTCTTACCCATTTTGCTGCGATTTCGTTCCTTCTTTAAGTTACCTCTCGCTTCCAAATCAGTCATTTCGCCTGTGGTGGTTATTCTGGATTCATTTCTCATGAATGGCAAAATTGTGGTCACCTCTATTCTGTAAAACAGTATCATCTTAACATATTGAACTTACAACAGACACAAAAGATCCGAATCCTCCTGCAGTTTAAATGACAAATGTTTTGCTTCATCCTTATTACCTTAAACCAAGCTTTCCTTCGTTCCCATAATCAAAATTATTTAATCATCCTCTACCTTCAAGAGGGAAATTTCCTCAGTACAAATCATATAGGCTGCAGTGCATCCCGCACCAGCGAAAACGGTAAGCTGTAATGCTCACAGCATCAGCAAAAATACATAAACGTCGCTTTTCTAGGACAAGTATTAACGCAGAATAATTTTTTTTTTTCGGCTCTGGCTCAACATCAGTGAAGACTACAAAAAGGATCCATATTTCTGTTCCATTCTCCATTTGCTGAAAAACTGCTCGTATTTGACTGCCATTATAATATTTCAGGGCCACGTAAATTACACAAACCACAATTCTTCTTTCACCTTGAAGGGAATCAATATACTTACGAAATCCACAGACAGCACTTTACGTACTCAGCTATAAAGAACAAAAAAGACATATATCATCAATATTAACATATCATCGCATATTGGGAAGCCAATGGTTAAACAATCGTATTATCGCATCCTGTTTTCAAGATTCCAAATTTACTCATTCCTTTCTCAGAGTTCTCCTATCTTAAAATATTCATACAGCACGCATACTATAGTAAGAGATCCTCATTTATACTGACAGATATATAATAGTAATAGATAGGTAGTAGCACTGAAAGCAGAAAATCGGAAACAAGGCTACTAACAGCTGGGGACCTGGGTTTGCCAGACCCATAATACCCACAGATCGGATATTTCCCTGAGTTTATGCACTAATTCAGCAACGATCTTGCTTTCCTCAGGAGCGACTCTTTTCAATTTACACACAAAAAAACATAAGCAGCATTTCACTCGTTCACAAGGAAACCTTTTATCTTTACGTTTGAATCAAACTAAATCCTAATTGCACAAGGAAAGAAAACAAATTAACAACATCACTTCAATCAATCACATAAAAACATTTTTATCATTAATTTTTACCAACATATTATTCAAAATGCATGTCACAAATTTAAACTAATCAATTCATTCTCTTCACCGTCCTCTCTACTCCCCACTACCCTTTCTACTCAATGTATGGTTTTACGTTTGACACATGGTGTAGCCCTTTTGATTTCTTCGATCGAAGAGTTTCCACTTCTATGGCGTTTTCATGGGGAATCTTCCTTATCCGATACGGGCCGTTAAAGAGATTAAAAAATTTCTTGCAGACACCTGACCGTTTGTTAGACAGCTTGTGTGATCTGATAAGAACTTTTTGTCCTACATGAAACACTGTTTTTCTCACGTGTTTCTTATACGCCTTGACTCTGGCTTCTGCTGCACGCTTGATGTTGCGTAAAGCTAAGTCAACAATTGCGTTCCGGCGTAGTCTCGGCTCTAGTGGCCAAGGCACCACCTCTTTGATTCTGCTCGGGGGCTCCTTGTTTTTTAGCACAGTGATTGGCGGAAGCTTTGTTGACGTATTAGGCAACTCATTAATTATGTTCTGAAATCCTTTTAGGTGTATGTCCCACGATCGGTGATCACGACTGCAGTATAACCTACATAATTTTCCTAATTCACGCATAATACGCTCACTGGGGTTCGAGCTGGGGTGAAAGAGAGATATATATATAGGTTTAATTCTTCTTCTTCGAAGCATCCGCTGCCAGTATTGCGATCTAAATTGTGGTCCATTATCCGAGATAACCCTTTTCACGCTCCCAACTTCATGCAGAAACTGCTTTGCAAATGCAGTTGCCACTGCCCTTCCTGTGGCTCTCTTCAACGGAGTCAGACACACAAACTTGGAGGTTAGCTCCACCGCTACGAAAACATATGCAAAACCTGCTTTAGATCGTATTAGTGGCCCAAATAGATCCACGGCCGCGAGGTCACAAAGTTTGCTTGGTATTATCGGGTGCAATGATGCAGCATAAGTCACTGTGGCCGCCTTTGCTCGCTGACAAGGTCCGCACACTCTAAGTACACCACGAATACGCCGTAGCATGTTATTAAAATAGCATGTCTCTTTCAGTTTTTCACAACATTTCTGTGCTCCGAAGTGACCATAACTCAAGTGTATGTACCATATAATTTTGTTTACGAGTTCCTCCGGAATCACCAACACCCATCTGGAGTCGTCCGGGGCTCGTTTCTTGAATAATATTCTATTGCGCACTAAGTAGTACTGGCGTATTCCTACATTCTCCTTGTCCTCCCACTTCGTCTTTATATCTTTCAATACTGCGTCCTTATCCTGTTCGTCCGCTATACTCCCTAAAGAGGTGGTAACAAAATTCTCGAACGCTACATTCTGTAAGTATAGGATACTAAAATTATTTTCACCCAGTTCCCTTTCTTCTGTGTGAACCAAACCTATAGGAATGCGCGATAAAGCGTCAGCAATTACATTTTTCTGTCCAGGAATGTATTCTACAGTGAAGTTATATTCCTGTAGGTATAGTGCTCAGCGTCCTAGTCTCCCATGCGTGATTTTTGTGCTCATCAGAAATTGGAGTGCACGATGGTCAGTGTACACCTTGGTGGTCCTCCCAAATAAAAAATACCTAAATTTTGAGAATGCCCAAACTATCGCGAGTGCTTCGAGTTCCGTCACAGAATAATTTTTTTCACATCGAGAGAGCACCCTGCTCCCAAACGAGATTGTTTTCCAAGTTGTAATATCATCATTTCCTTCCGTTTGAAACAGTACCGCACCTAATCCTGACAAGGAACTGTCCGAAATTAAACAGAATTCTTGTGTCAGGTCGGGATGCACGAGGATGGGAGCCTCTACCAATGCCTTTTTCAATTTATAAAATTCATCCTGTGCCTCTTGATCCCAGACCCACAAAGCGTTCTTCCCTGTTAGTCCACATAGACGGGGTGTACCAAGTACACTAAAATTTATAAATCGCTTATAAAAATTACACAGGCCTAAGAATGCTCGCAACTGTTTTTTATTTGTCGGCATTGCACACTCCGCTATCGCCGCAATTTTCTCTGGGTCAGGTTGTATTCCATTTGCTGAGACAATATGGCCTAAGAATTTTATGTTCTCTCGTCCGAACTGTGACTTATCTAAGTTGACTGTTACACCTGCCTTCTCAAAAACATCCAGTAGTCTGTTTAGAACGTCATTATGGTCCTCCCACGACTTTTCCGCAATTAATATGTCATCCACGTAAATTGTCACTCGCTGTTTCAACGCGTGGATCGCTAAACTGTTGTCCACTATTGTGTTGCTAACGGACGTGGGACAATGCGTTTCTGCCTCTTGGACCCTCGAGAGTACCTGCTGGTGCTCCCTTTGGCATTCTTCCCTCAGCTCTTGGAAATTCCTAAGTAGCCGTTCTTCGCTTTCTTTAGATTCGGCATCGCCCCTCCGCTTGCTCTGTTCTAAGGCTTGCAGACGATCATCGATTTGTTCAAATGTACGGCCTAATTCTTTCATAATATCACTTTTTATCTCACTTGCCAGATTGTTTATTCTTTGTGAGATATCATCGGACACTCTCTGCATCGACTTGTCGACTTTATTTGTCTGCTGGATTAGTTTTTCGTCTATTTGTTTGGCTAGCTCTCGGATCGATTTTTCGGATGATTCTTTTTGTTCTCGGAACGATTTTTCTGATTTCTGCGTCATTTGTTCCCCTAGCTCGCGGATCGATTTCTCTGTGTTTTCTTTATTTTGTTGCAATAAGGCTTTCATGAGTTCTGCTAAATCAATTTGGTTAGTTGGAGGCAATTTAATTTCTGGCTCTGCTGTGAGCCCGTCCGTGCTGTTTTGCATTTCGTCTGAAGTATTCCCCATTGCATTTTCGGAACCGCCCGACGCGTTAATATTGGAAATCAAATTATCCCCTTGGTCCATGTTGCTTAAGTTGTTGGACCGCTTACTTTTAGCTTGGTTACGTGTTTGCATTAGTGCAATTTATACTCAGTACGCAACACACTAATCACAATAAATGTGTCCCCCAAAAATTACGACAGTCACACGAAAGATACCCAACCTAGTACACACTTTTTCACACGCAAAACAAATTTTTATCTTTGATCGAAACAGTGGAATATACAAGCGAGAATAAAAAAACACACAGACATATAAAACACACAAATATAAAAAACAAAACAAGACAAACAACGCAACGCCGATCAACAACGCCGTGAATCTTTTGAAAGTCTGCTCGGAAACAACACAGAAGTTGTTTGAGCGCTGTAGGAAAAAAATTAAGATTATAACACGCTCGCAATCTAACGTTTCAGAGATTCCAGAGTCTAGCGGAATCACAGAACAGGGTCGCCATGTGTAATGTTGTAACTTTATTTTGGTATGATGAAAGCGGTACTGACTGACAATAAAACCGGGTTAAAAGCCGTGATCTGTCTGGGGACGTTGACCGTGGATTACTGGGCAACTGTTTCATCAGATATTTAGTCTAGGTTTACCAAGCAGACTAACATTAATGATAATCTTTTAATAGTCATACAAAACCGGTAATATATATATATAAAAAGAGAATTTAAATAAAAAGAAAGAAATCAGTTTATATTTGGAAATTTATTTTAAGATTGTTCATTGAAATCTCAGCATATTATACGTGAGTTATAACTCAGCTGGTGCCTTATTTACGATTGAAAAATGTGAGATTGTAATCTTACGGAACACATAAAATATGGAGCCAAGATTGGGAGACTGCATACGACACTGCATTCATAAAATAACTCACGAAAGAACATTGAAACATAAGCAAGAAGAAATTAACCACAACCAACAGATTCAGTTTTTACCCAAAGAAACTACGTTCATACCACAATCCTGTCCGTCATGTAATTACCACACACTGGTATACTAAATTCATATTAACTCTTTGTGAAGTCTTCGCAAAAAGAATAGCTGAGGGCTACTTTGATGATTACACCACATGCTCCACGTGGTCAACTTGGTTTACACAAAGCGTACAACTCCACAATAATTTTGATAGTTAAAATACATTAGATCGAAAAGCAATTGACAAAAGCAAAACCTTGAACTGGTTACTAACGTCTTACTATTAACCTGATGGGTCAAACAGTTATATAAGCACGTGGTAGTGGTCTCGCAAAGTACACCCCACGTGGACTGAACATAAAGAAAAGTTGCTATATTGAAAATATAGTCAAGACGAGACGTTATAATCACACAAGCATTCGCATTTAAGATTGATGAACTTAGTTAGAGTTACTGATCAACACGTGGTTCCACTTTACTCACAAAGTAGTAACAAAGCAACAACCGGAAAATAATATGAACTTCACACGAGAATTACACTACGCTGCAATTTAAGATAACCTTAGATATTTTAGAGTTAAAACCGAAATAAAGATGATTAAATTTTCAGTTAGGCTGAACTTAACAAATCCATTGTCCTATGGACTTAGCAGACACGCGCTTAGCCGGAGATCTTACCACTTCAGACGCTCGCCACGGCCACCCTGCAACTGCCCTACTGCCGAGTGTGCTTCCTGAGGGTGGCTCACAAAGACCAACGGAAGTGGCCAGAGGGGCAGCTTCCTATACCAACATGACAACGGACGGACAGAACCATACTAAGGATAGAAACCTCTTTGCTTTTAGGAAGCGTAGCTACCTGTTCCGACGTTGGTCCTACTGTTCTCTAGCAGACAGGCTTGTCTGCTACCCTCAAGCATGCAACTACAAATACATTTGCTCATTCATCCTCTCACACAGAAGGGAAGGGGGATGACAGTATCTTATCATACACAGTATATAACAGAAAGCGGATGTAGGTTCCGTATGAGACTGTGTGACATGAATTACATATAAACTGTGTTTTAAAGTGTAGTAGTGTGACAGATCGTTCTTGTTTATGTGTAAAAGTAACACGTTCCACTACTCAGTCTCCTCCCAGATAGTCAGAAACACCACAGTAAATTTAGGAGAGGAATTTACTCCATAAATGACAACAGATTTAAGAAATTAAACATGAAAGGAATCCAACGGAGACCTTTCAACATGAAGGAACTACGAACAGAACATCAGGTGTTCCACCTATAACTACCACTAACATGTCATTGCAAGTACAGCAACCATACAATGAAATCACTTAGTTCGCTTTATACAACTCACAATATTTTCGCGATCATCATGTAGCTCGATCTTTAGGTATTAAAAGATTTTCGAAGTCTTGGTGTGAAAAATACGTACCAAAAGGCCACAGAAATAAATAGCGTAATCCTGCAACTCGCTATGAGATACAATAAAAATAAACTTGCTATATAATATAGTCAATCATTCTAATCATAAGCCGGCCGCGAATCGCCGAGAGGTTCTAGGTGCTTGAGTCTGGAACCGCACTGCTGTTGCGGTCGCAGGCGAATCCTGCCTCGGGCGTGGATGTGTGTGATGTCTATAGATTAGTTAGAATTAAATAGTTCTAAGTCTAGGGGACTGATGACCTCAGATGTTAAGTCCCATAGTGCTTAGAGCCATTTGAACCATTTCTAATCATAAAATTCCTGAACAAGCCGTTGAAGTCACAAGAGCTATAAAAATAGGGCCATGTACACTACAACACTCTATCTATACAGTTTATACTACACTGAACCGTCAAAGAAACTGGTATAGGCACGCGTATTCCAACACAGATATATGTAAACAGGCAGAATACGGCACTGCGGTCGGCAACGCCTATGTCAGACAACAAGTGTCTGACGGAGTTGTTAGATCGGTTGCAGCTGCTACAATGGCAGGTTATCAAGATTTAAGTGAGTTTGAACGTCGTGTTATAGTTGGCGCACGAACGATGGGAGACAGCATCTCCGAGGCAACGATGAAGTGGGGATTTTCATGTACAACCATTTCACGAGAAATCAGGAATCAGGTAAAACATCAAATATGCGACGCTGTGGCCGGAAAAAGATCCTGCAAGAACGGGAGCAACGATAACTGTAGAGAATCATTCAGCATGACAGAGTAGCAATCCTTCTACAAATTGCTGCAGATTTCAATGCTGGGTCATCAACAAGTGTCAGCGAGTGAACCATTCAACGAAACATCATCGATATGGCTGCATAAAACAAAGCTTTACGCCTCGCCTGACTGGAAACATGTTGGCTGGTCGGACGAGTCTCGTTTCAAATTGTATCGATCGGATGGACGTGTGCGGGTATGGAGACAACCTCATGAATCCATGGACCCTGCATGTCACCAGGGGACTGTTCAAGCTGGTGGAGGCCCTGTAATGCCGTGGGGCGTGTGCAGCTTGAGTGATATGGGACCCCTGATACATCTAGATACGACTCTGACAGGTGACACGTACGTACGCATCCAGTCTGATCACTTGCTTCCATTCATGTCCATTGTGCGCTCCGTGGACTTGGAAAACTCCAGCAGTAAAATACACACGTACAGTTCACTTCATTGCAGAAGCACATGAACAAAAAACAAAAGCTAAATTAATTTACAGTTTATCACACAAGTGCTGCTGCTGCTCTGCTGCGCGTGCCCTCGGCTCGGTGGCTGCCGCTCTATTACCCTACTATATGTATATGTGCTTGAGTCCGTGAGTGCGTGTACCGACAGCATAGTGGATGACTTGTTCAACATGTGTGCACCAAATATGTCTCACATAAAGGTGTATTGGCTTACTGTATATAAATGGGTATCTGTGTTCATGTTGAATAAGTCATACAAAATGAAAATGTTAGATTACTTGTCCAGCACAGCACAGTACCGGGTATTGAAACTACTCGTGTTAATATTGCGCTTGCATTTTTCAACTGCAAGTAATCATTTCGTGTCTATAGCACTGGCCAAAAATGCTCATCTCTTTAAATGTCGCGGTACATTCACAGTTTACTATGGGTCGGCGTCAACCCATTGTACGCATTAGTTCAATTCACTCAAGTTCTTCACATCTCGTCAGGATCGCGCCACACATAAACCCATGGCCAGGCACACTATGCTACGGCCACGCAAGTGCACCGAACACCAGCTCCCCATTATCGATAGTTCATCTCGACACAAGACCAACTCTTATCACGAAGATTACATGCTAATACATCGAAACTATATGAGTTAAACGTAGAGGAGATTTGTATAGTATGGAATAGTCGAGTTATATGGAATACTCGCGTTTCTCCTGTGTTAGATATGGCTGCGTCGTGGGAATACAGTACACTACTTGTGATACATTCCATAATGCTCTGTACTTGTTGTTGAGCACTTGCAAACATTGCTTTGTTCACTACTCAAGAAAGTTCCTGTTTGCGTTTTGTGAAATTGCTGCATGTAATTTTTCATGAATTTGTTTTAATTATTAAATGTGTATGTTAGACACAGTATAATAGGTATATGAAAACAATACAAACGTGCACCATATCACAGTTCACAATTTATCAACCTACAATGATACGCTATGGACTGCTATGCCCTCTTCAATCTTTGTCTTACGTAAAGGATGTCGGTGTTAATGCCTAGAGATCAGTTTGCTAAGGCAATACGTAAATTCTCAAACAAGTTGAAAAAATTATTTTTAAAAATTAGCTCTCTGAGAGTATTGAGTGAAAACATTTGCAAAATATTAAAACCAAAGCTGGTAGCTGCATGTGTAGCATGTCAGTCTTGTGTTTGGATGTCTTAGTTTCGATTCTCTCTGTCAGATTGTTTTTCTACATCTATTTAGCGATCATAAATTTATTATAACTGAGTCATATTTTAACAGAAATTTAATCTTTTTAATTTTAATTACTGATTAGATGAAAGCATGAATATTTAAAATAAATAAAAATTTGGTGTAGAGATGCGAAACATTTAATACAAAATAAAATATTTCTCTATTGACTGAACAATATTGTTGATAAACATAATTTTTTGACATAAGAGTAAGGCCTTTCGTATATCTATTTGAAATTGCTATTTATTTCCTCGCTATTAGTGATTAAAAGTGAAAATATGTTATTTTTACTAAAATCACGGTTTAATAACTGTTAACTATGATTTCACCAGGCGATCCATAAGATTCCACACTAATTGAAGCAGCTGATAAGTAGTCGAAGTACAACTTTGGAACAGGAATTTATTGTCTTGGAAGTGAAAGCTTTGCGTTGTCAACAACAACAACAAGAAGTACGAATGCACACATGGCCTGAGTCAGGAAAGGTAGTATACTGTTTATTCAGCAATGTTGTGCAATGCAGAAGGTGTTCAAAATGACGACCACCACATTTAATACAGGCATAATATCTTGATAGAAAATTCGGATGCACTTTAACAAGTACACAAGGCATTGCACGAGCATCATCAGGCGCTGCAAGTGTTGTGAACTGATCTGGGAATGGGCGTGGCGCTTGACATGTGTCGTCAGATGTGGATGGAGCAGATGGATTATTTTCTGTTCGAGTACATAACATACTCAGTGCCAAATATCCCAGGTGATCGATCGGAGAGGAGGTCCAAATGCATGGCCAACTTCACTCCCTTCATTTGACGCTTTTTTTTGTGTGTGTGAGAGCATGTCAAACTTCCCATGTATGTGACAGCAGAAGCGTTTGTTGGCCAGAGACAAGCAGCATCTGACGAGGTTCGCCCCATATCTCATGTACTTGGTGGCATGCAATAGAATTTTTTACAAAGATGTTATGCCATGGAGGTCGTCATCTTGAACACCCTCTGCAATGTACAACAATTTTGACTGAACAGTACACTATCTTTGATGAAATGAAAGTAGCGTTTACATTGATTAGCCTTGATGCTGACATTCCAAAGCCTTCGCTGCCTCACGATTACTTCAAAGACCATAAGTTCCTATTCACAGTTGTTGTGTTTCAACTCGTCCATGGCCTCCTTCAGTCAGTGTGTAACTATTTTATCACTCTGTGATAAATTAATTAGCGATTATTAAATCGTTGAATTATGTAAATAAATAATATTGTTCAATCTCTAGAAAAAAGTTATTTTCCTTTCGCTGTTTCACATTTTTGTACCAAATTTTTATTTTCTTTTATTACTCATTCTTTGCTGTAATTAGTAGTTTAAGTTAGAAAGATTAAATTTCTATTAAAAAGTTACGATTTAATATTTATGCAATGGAAAATCCAGGATGGAATAATGACATATTATGAAAAGGATAATTGCTACTCACCATTTAGCGGAGATGCTGCGTGACAGATAGGCAGAACAAAAGATTTCTAGTAGGTACGCTTTCAGCAACGAAGGCCTTCATTTGAATTAGACAACGTACACACACTCACTCACGCAATCGGAACTCACACACACTTGGACACAGTCTCTGGTCTACCAAGGCCAGCTGGCCTCAGCAGCCAGAGACTACGACCATGGGCCGTCCTGAGTGGCCGAGCGGTTCTAGGCGCTTCAGTCCGGAACCGTGCTGCTGCTACGGTCGCAGGTTCGAATCCTGACTCGAGCGTGGATGTTTGTGATGTCCTTAGGTTAGTTAGGTTTAAGTAGTTCTAAGTTCTAGGGGACTGATGGCCTCAGATGTTAAGTCCCATATTGCTCAGAACCATTTGAACCATTTTTTTGAACTGCGGCTATGTGTGTGTGAATTGCGTTTGCACAAGTGTGTGTGCCTGTGTGTGTGTGTGTGTGTGTGTGTGTGTGTGTGTGTCTGTGTGTTTGTGGGTGTGTGTGTACGGTGAAGGCGGTTTCGGCCAAAAGCTTACCTACTGACAGTCTTTTCATCGTGCCTATCTGCAACTCAGCATCTCCACTACACGATATAATATTTGTCATTTAACATTCCCATTTGATAATACGTATACAGGGTGACTGAGCTGCCCATAGCCAAGAGTTTTATGGCACTTACAACGCCTTCAAATACCACGCGCAAGACTTTCATATTCATTCAGTCACTACATACAAACTGTTAGTCCTATAGAAAAGCTGAACAGATTATTTTTGTAGGAAATATAATGTAGTTAAATTTTGTGCACGTATGCGTTTTCGCTAGAGGTCATAGTTTTCGAATTATTCAAAAAAAAAAAACGTACAAAGGTGACATTCAAACGTGTTTTTTCTTAAATAAATCGAAAATTGTGACCCCAGTGAAAACACAGCACAGTACAAAATTTAGCTACATTAAAATTTCTAGAAAAAAGTGCTGTTCATTTTTGCTGTAGGGCTAAAAGTTTTGCCCATATGGAATGTGAGAATATGAAAATCTCCTAGGTGGATTTTGGACGGGTTGTGGGTTGCATATAACCTATATTAATAAATAAAAGTAGAAATTAATTGCTACTGTGGTCAAAGACCTTCAAATACAAGAATCAAATGCTATAGACTCAACTACTGGCAATCCTTTGATTTTTTTATTTTAAGAATTGTGTTGTATCAAGGCTCCTTTGAAAAAAAAGAAATTTTTTTTGTTTACCACTACTACTACTAGGCAATTACTGTTTAGCGCTACAGGAGCTTTATACTGAAATGTTTCCCACACCACCTTTTATTGTCTTTCTATGTGTGTGAGTAACTGTATGTTCACTGTTGTGGGTAAATACATACAACGTACACAGGGCGATGTGTGAAACTGATAGCGATTACACGCTTCCGCTGTTGTAGAAATCTGCTCCAGATGCTGCAGATACCGTGTTGAGCTGAAAGTGGTAACCAAAGTACGGAGAAATATTCTTCGGGGTTCTGTTGCATAGCAATCAGTTTGCTTTCAGTTCTGAGAAATGTCCAGGTACTGTTGTGGATTTGAATGATCCCTGAAGTGACTTCTTTTCCGAAGAAAACATCGAACTATTTCACTAGAACTGAACGCTCCCGTCGGAACTGTTCTCAAGCTAGTATTTATTATTAAATCACAATAGAAGTATATGCTGGGTGTATAATAACAAGTACCTTCTTGAAATGAACAATATTTTATTGTTCTATCAACTGATTTCCTTCCATATATACAGATATTTTACAATGTGAATCAAAAACTCGCAATGGCTTCGATTGTTACATCACAAGAATGGCTCTCCTCTGGTAAAATTTACTCTTAAGAAGAACAAAAGCTCTATATCCTAAGAATAATTATGTGAGCGCTGACCGCCACAGAGTAATAAACAATATATTTGTCTCTCTCTCTCTCACTCTCTCTCGCACTGTCACAGCAAGTTACGCTGCATGATACATCATAGTTGTACTGCTTTAGGAAATTGAACTTATGTGCAGGTAGTGACCTTCAAATGCTGTAAGCAGAAAGAAAAGTCGGGGAGGTTTAGTTCGTGAGGTGGGCCTAAACTGTGTTGGAGACGCGGCGCCCGTCCTGTTGTCGACGTTCCGCAGTGCCGTGGTGCGCCCCGGCGACGCCTGGACGGCGCCAATGCGAGGCGTCGGGCTCCCCACTGCCCTCCGTGTCGTGGCTGCTCGACGGCCACCCACTCACCTCAGAGGGCCACGTGCAGGTGCGTGTGCGGGCAAGACACAGCGACGCTGCGGCAGCTTAGGCTGAGGTTGGAAGCAGGGGGGTGCAGGGGGGCGCGACCCAGCACACAAGAGGTCCCCCTGTTATGTAATGAGGCAGCCGGGTAGCGGCGCCGACAGGCGCGGCGAGCCAGAATGAGCGAGACATTCTTTGTCCACTTCTGGTGCGCCGGTTGGCTGCACGCTCTGCTCACAGAATCGAGGCGCACACCCTGCAGACTTTCTCAAACGATTGTAAAGAAACTAACCGGCAAAACAAAAACAAAAAACAGTCTAAAACTGACATGGTGAGACCGTGGCTGAGTACATTTAATGTAGGTTGATTCTTGCAAAGATGAAGATAGCAACCAGACACTATTAATAGTGCTATTTATTGTAACCGGTTTCGAACTGACAAGTTCGTCATCAAACGGCTGTTCACAAGATTCACAAGATGCACTTTACATTATCGTCAGTTTCCGATTTTTATTCTTCCACTGTGGCGAAATATTCTTGGTGTGTTGGTGCCCTACGGTAGAAAACAGTGTTAGAAGCGCCCTATGTGAACATAACTAACCTCAAAACGTTTAAATACAGAGCAAACAAATATGTGAGGTAAGTGGTTATGGTACTTACATCGAAAATTCCGCGCAATTTTCTTGCAAGGTTGCAGGATTGTATTTTTCAAATATTCAAAAATATATGCAGCATTTATATGATTTGCACATCACCATATTGTGCATACCACCAAACACACACACACACACACACACAACAAAAAGTATTTGCCACATGTTAAGTTGTCACAAAGATTGCAGTTTTACAAAAACAGTAGTGCCAGTGATGTTTTCTCTCAGAGATATTGCAATATACAGATTGCTTTGATTTCACAGTATGACTGTTTTTAAAGAATAGACATAACATAATGAAAATTAAAACACAAAGATAAACCTAACATTATGAGCATATAATATTACAGATGAAGCTGACAGATGTAGTAACCAGCTTGTGTGAATGCTACTTATATGGTATTATGTAAATACTGTGCTATATACAGGGAACGACATAGAGGTGAGATAAAATTAATATGACACTAACAATTATGTAAACATCATATGGCACACTGAAATTTTGAATCAAGTATAGTTGCAATGAAGTGTGACTAAGCAGGTAGCTACATTTTCGTGTAACACAGTGCCAAAGAAGTTCTTGTATTACATTATGTACATTGCTTTAATTTGAAAATGAATTTTTTCCCAAGGAATCAAGGTAACATTCTAAGTATTTATATTACAAAGAATAAACGTTACATTGTGAACATACCAAATTCAGTGACCATTAATTACAAATAAATTGGGAAAATGTGGTGGCCAGTGTGTATGAATGTTACTTATATGGTATTGTGTAAATGCAATACCATAAACAGGCAACAACATATACATGAGATATATGAATAATGTGACAGTAGAAATTATATTAGTGTAGTATGGCACACCACTTTTTTTAAATCAATTTTACAGTTGCAGAAATGTGTGACTGAATAGGCAGCCATATTACAATGTAATACTTTGTTTGGATTGTTGATTGCATGTTGTTGTTAAAAGGAGTAGTGCTTATTTATGTTTTAAACTGGGTAATAGGTGTGTGAAATTTTGTAGAAAGGTTAGATTGGCTAGCTCTGTCTGTTCATTGAAAATGTGATGTGGTGATTTGCTTTTATGTGTATATATTTCTATCTCTTCAAGAAGATTCATGAGCCTACCTTTCTCAGCATGATGCAATATTTTGATGTGGTCTTTAATGTTTTTTACTCCATGTTTACCGAGAGTTTTGGCATTGCAAAAGCAGATTCTGAAGGATTGTTCAAATTTACACCATCTAAATGTCCTTTGAATCGAATCTCAAAGTTTCTCCCAGTCTGTCCAATAGAGAAGGAGGGGCATTTTGGCATCTGAGTTTATATATACCTGATATTTTGTATGGGGGGAGGTTATTCTTTCTGTTATCAATGGTTAGCTGCTAAAGTTTATGGTTTGCGTGGGAGCTTATATTTAATTTAGTGTTTTTGAAAAGATTACTTATTTTATGGGATATGCTCCCTAGAAAAGGAAGTGAGACGTATTTTCTGCTGCTTTCTACAGAATTTAGTGTTGACTGTATAGATGTCTGTTGTGGACCTTTGTTATCTGCTGTTTTCGGATGTTTTGTGATAATTTATCAATCATGTGATGGTTATACCCACTGTTTAGAGGTATGGCTTTGATGATACTGGTTTCTTTATGTTGTTCAACTGGTCCCAGTGGCATTTTATGCAGGCGATTAAGTATGGACCTGAAGTATGCCATGTTATGTTGGTTTGGATGTCAAGATGAGCTGTTGGTGCACATAGGTGTGGCTGTTTGCTTTCTGTAACTTTCAATGTGATGTTTCTGGTTTTTGCTGGAAATTTTTAAATCTAAGAAATTGGTGCTGTTATTGAATTCATGTTCAACAGTGCATTTGATGTTGTTGTGCATGCTGCTCAGCTTGGATGCTAATGAGTCAATTTCTTCATTAGCGCCATCAAAAATAATAATTGTATCATCTAAATACCTTTTATAGTAGATGGTTTTGCTGTTGATGTGACTGTTGGTTTTGAAAAATGTGTGCCCTAAGTGCTTAATGTAAATGTCTGCTAACTTCTCAGCTAGGCTGCTACCCATTGTAAACCCATCATTCTCTTTGTAAATTTTGTAATTAAAACTGAAGTAATTGTATGACAGCACCAATGTAACTCAAGTAGCTCGTAGATTTCTGCCATACTCAGTTTCGTATGTTTAAGCAGATTGTTCTTGATTATATTTATGGTATCCTGTATGGGGATGTTAATTTACAATGTCAAGCGATGCAAATCTGGCTGTAAGTGGAATGTGCAAATGCTTAATTTTGTCAGTAAGCTCATACTTGTTCCTAACGGAGTAGTTGGTTTCAAGAATATAATGGGTATTCAGAAGAGCTAGCAATCTGCAATTTAATCTATATGAAAGTCTGTTCCTAGAGTTAACAATAGGCCTGATTGGACAATGCTGTTTATGATCTTAGGCTGTGACCAAAGACAAGGGGCAGTGGGGTTCATAGCAATCCAGCCACGCACTTCCCACTTACTTAGGAGGAAATTACAGTTCTTAAGAGTTTTCTTAAGTTTGGCTAGAAATTTAGAAGTGGAATCAAACACTAATTCGATTATGATATTACTACTGAAAAATTCCATGGTTTTGTCAACATATTCATTTTCATACATTACAACTGCACACTTACATTTGTCGGCCTTCACTATTAGAGCTTTACTGTTAGAAAGTTTGGAGTTGATACAATCCAATGTCATTTGGTCGCTGTTTTCATGTGAAGTATGTTTTAGGTGTCTTGTGATTACTTTATTGGCATTGAAGGCTATTGCATTGGTTTCACTGTAATTTAATTTTCCTGCATCGCATGCAAGCATACTGGATCCAATAAGGCTTTTTAGATTATTGCCATAAAGAATTGGTTCTATATTGTGCTTAAGGCCTTTGTTTATGAGGGCAAGTTCAGTATTTGTAAAAGCGATGTTAGTTCACACAGTAATTTTGAAATGAATAAACTTCATTGTTTCTCTAAAACGCCCTTTCATTTATTAGGTACAGAAAAGAGCTAGAAATCAAGGGGTTAGGAGCACTTTGATCCAATGATTTCTCGGTGTCTCCACTTGACGGACAGTAGAAGAGAAATATCTGCAACACAAGGTTCTGTAAAAATTCTTGATTGTTGTGAGTGAAACATATTTTGTTTCTGTTGTGTCGTATTTGGTGGTGAAGGACTGTGGACAACAGGCGGCTGTAAGAATCTAAAGAATTTATGACTTTGCATTAAGAAACACGAAGAAAGTGGACTACATTTAGAAAACGCTCGTAAATACAAAATGTCTGCCATATCTAACATTGCTGCTCGGATTGAGCCATCGTGTTTAATAAACATAATAAATTAGTTACAAAGAATAGACACTTATTAAAGAGAACAGGACAGAGTTTAATGTTCTTTGGAACTCACGACTTAACACTAAGCACTCACAATGAAAAACGAGAGTCATCAAACAGTGGCTATTTCTTACATTTTATCTCTTCTAGGAAAATTTGACAGCCTGTTAGATGACCACCTAAGCAGTTCTAGCACTTCTATATCTAAACATACGAACATCACATATGATACAAAATGAACTTCGGCACTATATGTATCAAGTTTACATTGAAAAAATGATTAAAGACAATAATGCTGCCACTTTTATTTTTGTGCAGGCAGATGAAACAACAGATATTACCTGCAGAAGTCAATTTAAGGGGAAATAACACGTTGAAAGATTGCTTACTTTGAAAATGTTAGTAATAGGACAGCATGTGGGCTTAGTGAGAAGAAGATTCTTGGGATGATATTACAATAAGAGAAGTATTTTCTTTAAGAAATTTACTTCACAATCCAGATTATTTGTTCCTTTGAAATTTTTTTACGAGATTATGAAACATATTTATATTTTTTATAAGACAATGCAAATGCAGAGTGCAGAAAGCATTACCATATCCAATTAATTATGTCATTTTGAGTCAGCTGTTTCGGAAACATGAGAGAACATTGAACATTTTCGAGTTTATAAAGATGAATGCCTTGTTTTTTTCAAGAAAACGTTCCAAATAGAGCACAGAATGTAATCTGACAGCAGATGCTAAAGAAGTGTGTGACTTGTGACCAACTAGTTGAAAGGAAGACTCCAAAACTCTCATGTATTCAGTAGCTTCGAAATTATTGATCCAAAGAAGTTTGTTTCTTTCAAAGAAGATTTCCCAACCACTTTAGTCAATACTTTTTCATAAAGTTACAGTCCCTTTATTTTGCACGATAAATTTAGAAGAGAATTTTCAGTGATTTACCACAATGATACGTTTAAAGTCATTACATCAGTTTCTCAGCTGTTCACCTTCCTTGTGGAACATTTGTTTGAAGAATCGTTCGCTGAAGTGCACAAAACATTACAAACTGCACTAACTACATCTGTTTCAACAGCAGAAGCAGAGCGCAGTTTCAGCATATTAAAAAGAATGAAATCCTTCCTCAAGAGCGGTATGGGTTAGGAAAGGCTGACCTCAATGGCTGTTTGATCCATTCACAAGGGGAATCAGCAAAATTCCAAACTTCAACAACAGAGCAATTGATATGTTTTCCGGTCAGAAGAATAGGCGTGCACAACTACTGTATAGGTATTTTGCTAGAATAGATGGATCCAACACCCGTGAAACCATTCCTAGCCAAGGTTTTTCCCAGAGTATTTGCCCTTGTCCGTAGGGCAAAAGCCTGTAGGGTCCCTATATTTGGTCTCTGGTGCATTTTCAATACACCATTTTTCTTATTACACCACAATCAGATTACAGAAACACAACTGGAATAAGTATGAACATGAGGAAAGGGAGAGCTGGCGACACACACACACACACACACGCACACACACACACACACACACACACACACACACACGCACACACACACACACACACACACACACCAAAAAGGAAAAAAATGCTCGGGTCACATCTGTATACTGGATGATTCACGAAGGTATGTAAATATTTTAATGTGTTATTCCACAAGTAAAACTAAAGAAAAACGTTCATATAAACGTAGGTCCGCAAATGTTTAGTTAAGGCTTACGGTTAACACAAGAGTTTGCCTGAAATTTAGCAACTTCGCTAATATGAAGCGATCGAGGTTAAAGTAAGGCACGATTTCCATTTATTTTGTTGTTAATTATCTGGTGAATCTAATAAAACATGCCCCAGACGTGTATCTGCAGTAGTTTTCCAGAACATGCAGAGAAGCAAAGGAGTAATTTCGTAAAATTTTTAATTTATTAACTACTTGGCTCAATTTTTTTTTTTTAATTCCAGACAATTGCAGAAAGTTTTCAATAGAAGTTTCAAGGTTAGGAAACGACTGAAACAACTCACTAATGGTTTCTAACAATGACATAAAGCTTTTCTGTGGAAAGTAAACAAATTTACTTGTGTAATAATCTTTGTGTCTCAGGATGTTCTGGAACACTAATGAAGATAACGTCTGGGGCATGTTTTATGAGATTTACCAGACCAATAACAACAAAATAAATGGGAATCGTGCTTTGCTTTAACCTCGTACAGTTTTGCGATAGCTTCATATTTGCGAAGTTGCTAAATTTCAGGCAAAGTCTTTTATTAGCCATAACCCCTTAACTAAACATTTGGGTACCTATGTTTATACGAACTTTTTTCCTCAGTTTTACTTGTAGAATAACGTATTAATGTATTTGCATATCTTCGTGAATCATCCCGTATACATATATATTATTATTATTAGCTATAGTATTTCGTGCATTATATTTACATTTTTTAACATTATGATGTTTACTATCTTAAGAATATGTTTAAGCAGTCGGACATAAATGAACAGTTCAGAACAATGCCGATAGACAGATAACTAACCAACGAAAGTGAGCACGAGCTGCCACTGGCTGCTGACAGCCAAAGATCACATAGGTTGTACTGAGACTCTCTGTGGCGTAACATATCGACCATCAAAGACTTTGTTTGAAAAATATCCAGTGTAACAGATATGGAAGTGAAACTACAGAGTTTACATCACATTCATCGAAAAGCAAAAATAATATAAAACGTTACAAGTTTCGTCCGTGTCTAGACTTGGAAGATTTTTTTCTGCTTTCGTTGTATGCGAAATAAGTCGTCGATAACGCAAAACATTTCGGCTATGTAATATCAGACCTTGACCTTTTTTGCCTCATGGTGTAACCAGTGCCTCCTGAAACTGAATCCTTCCAAGACCCAGGCAATCATCATAGATCTTACCACTCGCCCCTTCCGGCTCCTTGATTTCTCTCTTACCATCTACGCCCATCCTGTCCGCCTCTCCCCCACCCTCAACTAACTTGGCCTCACCATTGACTGTCACCTCACCTGGATACCTCATCTCTGCTCTATCCAATCCAAAGCCCACAGCTGTGTCTGACTCCTCAAACTCCTCTCTGGCCAGACATGGGTGTTGAACCCCTCTTCCATCCTCCACACCTACAAATCATCCCATCCTCTGTTATGCCAGTTCCGCCTGGATATCCGCCCCCCCCCCCCCCCAAATTCTATAAGTCCTCGAGCGCCATGCACTCCACCTCACCTTCCGTAAACGCTTACTGTCCCCCATGCGAATCCTCTATGACCTGATTCCTTTCCCCCATCTGCTCCTTTTCCTGAAAGGTACCCAAGTCCTCTGCACCTCTCGCCGCCTTGATCCCCGTCACAGTCTGGTTGCTCCTCTCCTCTCCAACCCCTGCCTTCTGCCGCAGCTTCACCGATCTGCCCCCCCTACCCTTGACCTCTACACCCTTCATCTCCTTTCCCAAGATGGCTTCCATCAACTCCCCCTCCCAGATGATGCCCTCTCTCCCTCCATTTATCCCTCCTATCTACTCTGATCCTCACCTCCTCTTCCCTTCCTGTGTCCTTTCACTGGGCTCCCTCTTCCCTGCCCTTCCATCCAGTTTCTTCCCTGTCCTACCCTCTCTCTGCCTCCCTTCTCTCCCCCGAGTCCTCTTTGATGTCCCTTCCCCTACCTCTCCCACTCCTCCTCGCATCCGCCCAGACACACTTTTTCTATGTCCCCTCCCTCCCTCAGCTCCCCATTTTTTTCTTTTCTAACCTCCCCCTCCCCTTTTCCCCCTCATAGGTGCAAACAGAAACCAGACTGTCGCCGTGTTTTTTAATTGTGCCTGTCTCCTTCTTGTGTATCTTCATCCACATCGCTACTGCAGTATTTTTATATATTAAATTCCAAAATTTCCCGCCATTTTACAGATTTTTACAATGTCACCATTTTTATCGCCTGTTTTTCTTGTTTGTTTATATTCTCATTATGTTTTTTAACTTTTCTCTAGGCTGTAGAGCGGCATATTACGCTGCGGCCCGTCCGCCGCCCCCCCTGGAGGGGGAAATTTAAGTCCAATAAAGGAAAATATAATAATATGAGAGTGTGCGCGTGGGAATTGGGTGCAGGTGAGCGTGGAGGCGGGCAGCGCGGCGGTGTCGGGCCGCGTGCGGCTGGCGGCGGCGGCGCCCGAGGACGCGGGCGTCTACGAGTGCGTGGCCAGCTCCGACGGCGGCGTCGCGCGCCACGCGGCGCCCCTGCAGGTGCGGGGCCCGCCGCGCGTGCGGCCAATGGCCGCCTTCCACTGCCGCGTCACCGGCTACCCTGTCAGCGAGATCCGCTGGCAGAAGGCAGGTCAGTGCCCACGCTGCGCTTACGAGTAGGCTACTCTCAGCTTCGCTGCCTCTTCTCCACTCACCATTGTGGGTGCTTCCGCCGACGGCCGACGACTGTTCTATTGATAATCTCACGTTTGTAATAGGATCGTTGATACTTAATGCTCGATGACCAGCTGTGTAAAGTAAGTTCCATCCATTACTCCGTCCAAATGTAGAGCTATAAAGTATTTTGTTATTTCGTCGGTAGGATCATTCTCTTGTGTGGAATACGATGCTACCTGTAGCCTCACATCCTATTTTTGAGGAGAAGAAATACGTGGTGAGTCAAAAGGACTTTACAGCTTTAGAATGATATACGAGGGATGTTTGAAAAGTTCGTGCAAAAATATAAACTACTTACGTGTTTGGGGTAAACCGTTTTTATTTTTCGACATAGTCTCCTTTTAGACTTACATACTTCGTCCAAAACTGTTCTAATTTGCTGATCCCTTCCAAATAATTGGAATTGTCCAAGTCTGCAAAAAAGCTATTAGCTGCTGCAATCAACTCCTCGTTTGCTAAAAATCTTTATTCCACCAGCCATTTCTTCAAATTGGGGAACAAACAGTAGTCTGAGGGAGCCAAGTCTGCAGAACAGAGGAATTAGGAAACGAGTTGGAAACCTATTTCCATTAATTTTGCGACCACAACTGCTGAAGTGTGTGCTGGTGCATTGTCGTGATGGAAAAGGACATTTTCGCAGTGAACACACGGTGTGTCGTCGGGTGATCACTCTGTTTTGAAAATAATTGAAAAGCCATTATCGCTTCAATCCTTTAGCACTCTGAAGGTGCCGTCATCAGATCTGAAACGTGGATTAAGATTTATAAAACCATATGGACATCATGACATATGAGGTAGACCATTTTAGAAAAAGGCCTTTTTTGCGGTCCAATCGCCGGCGTTTTACTTGCTGCTCAGTTTTCAAACGGTCCAATAACGATGAGTAATATGCACCTGTAATAGTTGTACCCTTTTCCAGATAATAGATGAGGATTATCCCTTGCGAATGCCAAAAGACAGTCGCCATAACCTTTCAAGCCGACGGAGTGGTCTTCGCCTTTTTTGGTGCAGATTCTCCCTTGGTAACCCATTGTTTAGAATGTTGTTTGGTCTCAGGAGCATAGTGATGTATCCATGTTTCATCCCCAGTGACGAAACGATGCTTAGAGTCCTGCGGATTCTTCCTGAACAACTGCAAACCATCCTTGCAACACTTCACACGAATCCGTTTTTGGTCAAGGGTGAGCAATCGCGGAACCCTTCTTGCACATAGCTTTCTCATGTCCAAATGTTTATGTAAAATATTATGTACCCGTTCATTCGAGATACCCACAGCACTAGCAATCTCATGCACCTCAACTCTTCTGTCATCCATCACCATATCATGGATTTTATCAATGATTTCTGGAGTCGTAACCTCCACTGGGCTTCCAGAACGTTCAGCATCACTTGTGCCCATATGGCCACTACAAAAATTTTGAAACCACTTATAAACTGTTCTAATCGAAGGTGCAGAGTCACTGTAGTGTTTATCAAGCTTCTCTTTAGTCTCCTGAGACGTTTTGCCTTTCTTAAAGTAATGTTTAATCACCACACGAAATTCTTTTTCGTCCATTTTCTGATAATCGCTCGACTTCCTTGATTCACACGAATGCCAAACACAAAGAGATAGACCAATATGGCTGAAACTTGGTGTGCGTTCTTTCAAAAGATGGTACTAACTAAACATGACCTCGATACGCGCCAGTGGTGCCATCTCTCGGACTTCGCACGGTCTTTTCAAACGCCATTCATATGAATTTATTGAGATACCTTACAAACTTACGAAATCGGTAGATTTGTCATTTTGTAGCACACAACCTCAAGTTTGATTCACGAGTGGGTCAGTACACTATTCCATCACCAGGAGCACCAGCGTCGTGCAAAATGAAAATGGCTACTTTCACTGTTGCTCGCTATGTGCTTTGGTTTCATGAAACTAACTCTGCAACAACTAACTGTAAAATGTAAACTTTCACCGTGGTCGAATGGATTTCACCTTAAAACCTGACGTTTCGTCCCTATCTGCGGAGGACATTTTTAAGGGGGATCGTAGCTTTATCGAATGTCCGATTCACACCCCGGCTCGCTACTGGTTACAGCAAAATTCCGCTTCCGAGAGCTTCCGCGCAGTGGCGTGACGTCACATGTTTCGAATACGCGACCGCAGTCGGCCGTTGTCGACTGTCGTCGCCTGCTGTTGCGATCATCCCACGATGGAAGACCGGTACACATCTGCTTCAGCACCGGAATCCAGATTTCATTGTTTCACGCCCTCCTCCTTCCTAATGAAATTCTGGGGCTCTTTCGCAACATCTGTAGCCTCCCTGTATAGACTTTCGAGGTATCCGCTTGTGGCTGCCAGTAGAGTCCTACTGAAATGAATGTGGTGGTATCCTGGCTGTGCAGCATGTTCCGCAACAGCTGATCTGTCGGTCTCCCCTCTTTTGTAATTGCCCTTGTGCTCGTCGAGTCGTTTCTCTTTTTGTAGTACCCATTCACACACCTAGACACAACTTCACACAACTACACGGAATCATATAAATTACGGCTTTTTCCAGCGGTTGGCGAGAATCCTTGGCCGACTGTAGGTGATGTATCTTCCGTGTGGGCGCGTAGATTATCGCGATGTTCCGGTTTTTCAAGATTTTTACTATCCGGTCAGGTACATCCTTAATCAACGGCAGGAGAATAGATTTTACCGGCACTTGAGCGTCACTATGATTTCTATGCGGTGATCTTAAAGCTCTTTTCAGCCCAGCGAACGAATAACCATTCTTGAGCAATGCATTGGTGAGATGTTTTAATTCTACATCAAGCAGCTCTGATTCGCAGATTTTCCTTGTTCTATCCGCCAACGTTTTTATGATGCCTCGCTTTTGTTGTGGGTGGTGGTTCGAATCGTGGTGTAGGTAACGGTCTTTGTGCGTGGGTTTTCGGTAAACCGTGTGGTCCAAGCTACCATCTTCTTTCTTGAAAAGTAGCACATCAGGACAATGTAACCTTCCGCCTGCTTCCTCCTCCTTGGTAAACTGAATCTTCATACTTACCCCGTTCAGATGTTTGCGAAAACGATCCAGGTCCTCCCCGCAATGCCGCCACAAAACAAATGTACCAGCCACATAATGGAACCAAATATTCGGTTTCTTCTTCGCAATTTCCAATGCCTCCTCCTCGAATTTTTCCATAAAGAAGTTAGCTTTAACCGGACTTAAGCGGTTCCGCATAGCCACATCATCTGTCTGTTCATAGAACTCTTCGTTCCATTTGACATACGTGCTTGTGAGCAATATTTAAACAGTTCTGCAACATCGGGAGGAAAAATCCGATTCAGCTGTTGCAACACTTCATTGAGTAGAACCATAGGGAATAGCAACATCACGTCAAACTAACTAATATGTCCCAGGGCAGTACCATTATGCTGTTTAATTTGCTGATAAAATGTGCCGGATTCTTGATATACGAATCAAATTGCCCCACATGTTATCGTAATAATATTGTCAAGAACTTGGCAATCGAATAGGTGGGAGAACCAATTGCACTCACTATAGGCATTAGGGGAACATGTTCTTTGTGCAGCTTCGGCAATCCATAAAGTCGTCGTGCTAGCGCAACAGAATTGAACAGACTTTTCTGAACGCTCTGTTCGACAGAGGATTTCTATATCAATCGCGTAACAGTTCTAAGAACTTTGTTAATGGGGTCATTACTTAGTTTCCTCTATGTTTTCGGAACTAATAAGTCGTGAATTGTACTATAATAGTCGGTCGCATTCAAAATAACTATTCCATTTCTCTTGTCAGCGGGGAGAATGATAACACTATTATCCTCATTCAGGCGTTTTATGGCGTTCCTCTCATCCACAGTTAAATTAATTTTTGGAGGCTTTGCTCGGGACAATACTGTTACAGCCTCTAAACGGATTTCTGCAGCCGTAACCTTGTCCACAAGTTAAATGCTGCTTCTACACTGGCTATTATTTCTTCTGTGGGCACAACTCGCGGGGTAATGGCAAAATTTCCGCCCTTGACATGCACGGATCTCTAATCGTCTGATGACGAACGTCCGGATAAATTGATAACGGTATGGGAAGCGTCTAAATATTCGAGCCTCTTATTAGGTTGCAAATTACCAAAGTTCTTCTTCTGCCTGTTAGACGTTGTCAATATACGCTTCCTAATAATAATGTGCAAATTTGTCAGTTCTATCCCAATCACCACTACACAGTTTATTGCTGATAGTAATATGGAGAGACATTAACTTACAGTCTGTGCTTGCCAGGTCTCGGCGGGTCTGGGGAATCCACTCTTTAAGTAAGCCTCTTCCGTTTGTTTGAAAATTCGCTGCGCCTTTGCCGAGCTGCATAGTCGCTTAATCCTCAAAAACTTCGTAGCAACGCTGGTCGCTCTGCCACGAGACAGAAATGTGAGGGATCATAAAAGCTGCGCTCTCTTCTTCTGGAGACCTTTCATGCGTCGCACATTTCTTGACATTTCCTCCCAGTAGAGACGGAAATGTCATAACTAATAAAATGCTCCGGGCTGTTATGCCGTGGTCGAATAGGGACGAAACGTCGGGTTTTACGTTGAAATCAATTCTGGCACGGCATAGTAGACCAGAACATTTTATTAATTATGAAACAACAGTTTGGCGTTAATTCCGCGCCGAATACTCTAAAAAGAGTCTCCGATCAGGCTTACAATTTACTCTTGACGCGAGAACTTAGTTGAGACGGGTTGTTCACTGCGACATGATAAATCACCATGTGGCCCATGTATTGATGGTCACCTCGCTTCCCAGACTTGACGCTACTGGATTTCTTTCTCGGTGATTTGATTGAAGATAGTTTGTATGTTTCTCCCCTGCTAAGCAATTTAGCCGACCTGAAAAATCGAATCTACGCAGGCGTTGCACAAGTTACGCCCGATTTACTGCAACGAGTGTGGGAAGAAATGGGTTACCGTGGTGTGTTTGTTGCATCACAAAAGGTAGTCACATCAAACTAAAATTACACTTGACACTTTTATGAGAAACTAGAGGTTGTTTGCCTCTAAATGGCACATCTAGAGATTCTGTAAGTTATCTCAATGAATCTCTATATCACTCCAAAGCTGTAAAGTCCTTTTTGACTCACCCTGTATTAACTGATGAAAGTACTGTGTTATTGAGGCAGCTTCCAACGATTATTCGATGAAATAAAGTTTCTGAACTTCAAAGCAACTATATTCAGTAATATTTGCAAATACTGAACTATTAAAAAGTTACTACAGCCAACAGCAGTATTACAGAAACATATTGGCTCTATTTACAAAAGCTCTTCCTCCAAGACAGTTCATTTCACATGACATTCCCGTCAAGACTGGGCATGACGAAGGGTAACACTCATCTTACGAGATTTCCTACAAACGTGACGACATTCTAACGTCACACGCAGTATCGGCAAACGATGTGGCAGGAGCAAGTTACTAACGCATTAACGATACAAATCTTCAATATATGCAATAATAACGAGACATTAGACAATGACTAAGATCTAGCGTAGGATAATGTCTTAGTTTACATATTTCAAGGCCTTAGCTTCGAATCCCGCTATATCCTTAATATTTATTTAGCTTCGCGTTGTTAAATATTCTGGGATTCACTTACGAAGCTAATACAAGTATTTTCTTTAATATTCGACGTTATTTAACTTTTCCAAGTGATTAGTGACAGAAGGATGAAATGATACTTGGCTGTTTATTTCTGTGTATGTGGTGATTTCCGAGCGCATAGTTTCGCATGAACCTCAGAGGACAGCTTTAATTCCTGCGAGTGGAACCAAAGTTAATCATTATTAGGAAGTTCTCGTAATTTGTCTGTCTGCAGAAACAAAATGGCAGACATTGCTCCCACGCCGGCAGCAGCAGTTTGGCACGTAAATTTAGTAAGAGCCAATCAGAATGCTCCATTCGTTCGCAAGACATCCTCTACGCAGGTCAGATTAGTTTCTTCTAACAATTAACGTTTACCAACGATGGACTGTTCTGCATTTAAACTTGTTATCAAGTACTTCTAAAATGATGTGACGTCCATATTACGTCGTTAGTGAACTGTTTTATATCTGTCAATGTCTTGATTAGACGGTAAATGACGTAAATACGGGGCAGGTGAGAAGTCGTTCCCTATTTTTAAATGTCAAATCAATTTTTTATTATTGAATATACAAGTTGTAGTCGTTTCTAAGTACCTGCCAATATGTGTCCTATACTATAACCCCACATATGTTCTTGTGTTGTCGACAGTAGTAGGGCAACGTATGTATAGCCCCACGTTGCACTGTTGCCAAATTTATTCAAGATGACAGATCCAAGATGGCAGCCATAGATGTGGCAACATCGCAGTGACATCATGGCATGAAGTTGAAATTTTGGCAGGAAAATAGGTTAATTGGGCTACCTCCACTAACCTAACCCCCTACTCACCCCCGCCCTTTGACCCCTTCCCCAACCCTCCCCTTCCATATCTGGAAAGTGGCTGGAAGTGGACTCAGTCACTGCTGAGCTCTTGGATAGTATGGACATAAGTCTTTATTTTGTATGCATTTCTCCCCTCCTATCCACTCCCCCATCAGGAAATTGACAGCAAAAGGACCCAGTCTGTGCTGGGCTGCCAGATAGGGCAGATGTAAGTATGCATTGTTTACTTAAGCAATTTGAGTTGTCACTGGCAGTAACTTGATCCAGAGTGTTCAACATGAGGTCCGGAATCCAACTGACCTAGTTAATAACACAACAGAGGGCGCTGTGGTGCCTCCCCCTCACCCCTCCCATGACATAATCCTAGATGGCGGTCTGGGAAAAAAGGCTGGCAAAGGACTCGATCTGTGTCTAGCTACTGAAATTGGGAGGACAGGCGTAATTGTGTACTGTGCTCAATGTGTACTGGAGAAGGAGTAGTGTTTTAGCATCTGAGGACTGTGCTGATAGCAATGCTTTTTGGTGAAGATGAAAATGCTTCATTAAATAATAAATATGGGTCTCAGTTAGACTTTGTAACTCATAATAATAAATGATTTTGCTGTAAAATTATGTCATTCGATAAAAGTCCAATCAGTCAGTTTCACAAAGCACAAGAGGCAAGACGTTCATGACAGAGTCTTCACGCCCCACTTTAAGACAGACAATGCACTGGCTCACGGCATCGCCAGGGAGCATGCCGGCTTAGGCACAGTCACGCGTTAGCTGCTAAACATTTCTTGCCACGTTGGAAATACCTGCAGCCTTATTCCTTCCCATCCACTTTGCCACTGAACACGAACTGCTTTAGGAGTTATTACGAGGATAATCCCAAAAGTTAGGTCTATTTTTTTATAAGTACATAGACCTGTTTATTTACGCAATGGCTTACATCAGTTTACAGCTTGAACATTTAGCTGTTTTTCGACATAATCACCATTTCTGCCGATGCATTTTTGTAGACGCTGTGGCAGTTTTTGTATGCTCATGTCATACTAGCTCGCTGCCATGCTGCGAAGAAGGACGCCTCCAGTGGCGTGTTGTTGCTTGGTCTCAAGTGTAAAGTGGTATGCCCAGGTTTCGTTCAAAAAATGTTCAAATGTATGTGAAATCTTATGGGACTTAACTGCTAAGGTTATTTGTCCCTAAGCTTACACACTACTTAACCTAAATTATCCTAAGGACAAACACACACACCCATCCCCGAGGGAGGACTCGAACCTCCGCTGGGACCACGTTTCGTCACCCGTGACAATTGAGTCCAGAAAGTTGTCCTGTTCGGCCTCAAGGCGGTGAAGAAATGCGCGGGAAGCATCAACTCGCTGCCGCACGTGGCCCTCAGTCAGCATGCGTGGCACCTATCTTGCACACCTTCCGGTAGTTCAATGTTTCCGTTAAAATTCTGTGAGTGGTGCTTCGGGAAACCTCAGGAACCAACGTGCAGAGATCACCCAGGGTGATCCGCCGATCTTCACGCATGCTTTGCTCAACCTTCAACACTGTCTCCTTTGTTCGTCGTGAATTTCGGTCCGACCAGCTGCAAACCCTCTACACCACTTACAAACATTTTTGACATCCATGCACGACTCACCATACACTTCCGTCAATTGGCAGTGGATATCAATCGTCGCAGTGCCCTTTGCATTCAAAAACCGAATAACTGCGCGCAATTCGCACTTGGCGGTAACATCCAACGGGAGCTCCATTCTCAACGGCTGCCAAGCCAAGACTGAGTGCCTGAGCGCGGCGTGCGCATGTTTACACACAGCGCGTGAAGCACTCTTCATAACAGTATGACCAACTGCCATACAGACAGAGTTCTGTACTTATAAAGAAATACGAGACCTTACTTTTGGGATTACCCTCGTACATCTGGTGCTGCAGAATACTGTCACATACACAACTTGAAGATATCACAGGAACTAAATGTACCACTGCCCAAGGAAAGACAGTGAGAGAGACAAAGCTTCGCAAGTAACTCAAGAATATTTAAACAATTATACGTTTTATTCCGAAGAATACCGCCACCTCCACACTTGAACACAGTCTCTAAAAGAAAAATATCGCGACATAGTTGTGAAACCGTCCCAAAGACACACTGCGCACTTTGTGTGGACCAACCTTGTCTTGGAGCGTGAGGAGAAGAGCGGTGCGTTTCGTCACAGGGTTATTTGCTAACCGTGATAGCGTTACGAAGATGTTTAATAAACTCAAGTGGCAGACTCTGCAAGAGAGGCGCTCTGCATCGCGGTGTAGCTTGCTCGCCAGGTTTCGAGAGGGTGCGTTTTTGGATGAGGTATCGAATATATTGCTTCCCCCTACTTATACCTCCCGAGGAGATCACGAATGTAAAATTAGAGAGATTAGAGCGCGCACGGAGGCTTTCAGACAGTCGTTCTTCCCGCGAACCATACGCGACTGGAACAGGAAAGGGAGGTAATGATAGTGGCACGTGAAGTGCCCTCCGCCACACACACCGTTGGGTGGCTTGTGGAGTATAAATGTAGATGTAGATGTAGAGGTGCTTCAGGAGTTACTAAATCCGACCGCTACACCCTAGCATGGAACTAAATAGATGGCTGCACGCTAGTGAGACCTCCCTGAGACACTTCACACGCTTTTGTGGGAAACAGATCTCGAAACCAATATCAGCTGCAATATCGGATTTTACACGACAAAACGACGATATCGGGAAGCCGAAACAAATATCTCTGTAACTCTAAAAACAGGAAGCTCACTGCTTTCCGAGTTTTAGCTGCTTGTTTGAAGGCACTCCCACTGACAGAGAGAAAAATTTCTGAGTCCTTGAGTTGCTATGGTGCTCATCACTTTTCTGAAACGGTTAATGGGCTTAGTTCTTATTTGCTTGTGATGCAGTCAGGGAGGTTATTATCTTCAATTCTCGAAGCATACACTGGTGTCTAAGAACAGACAGGAAAATCAGAACAATTACACAAACAGAATTCGGATCACTGCCCTACAGGCTAGAAAAAAGCTGGAATTTTCGGTGAGCTTTCGGTGTCCTACAGCTCATGGTCTGGAGATGCTCTAAAGCCGCAATGGTGGATGAGGGACAGCACTCCACCAGAGATGGGTGTTCTGCTTGGATGTGTCTCTGATCACTCAAACAAAGAGGACATCACGTTACTCTTATATGTCACAGAAATTTCCGTACATACCTTTCCCCTGCCTTGTTTGAAACAATCTGTAAAAGCTTCTATAACCCTCATAAAGGATACCTTGTGAATGAATGGAGCAATCTGATTGGGTCTCACTGAATTTATTTGCCAAACTGCTGCTTCCGGCGTGGGAGCACTGCCCGCCATTTTGTTTCGCAGAAAGACAAATTACGAGACTTTCAGCGGCAAAACTATTTTGTACAGATCGAAAACAACATACAACAGCCATATTGCACTGACAGCTAAACCCAGAAAAAGTGGTATACAGATCATGAATACAGGAAGACACTTCCTCAATTACACTGCTCTGCTATCGTCGAGGAAGGCTAGAAATTTTCAGAATGAAACTGGTCTCCAACTGGGCTGTCGATGTAGTAAACACAATTAGTATCCTGCGCCATACAAAATCATCACTTCTGCATCCTGCATGTAGCTGTCGACCATCAGACACTCCTACATATATTGCAAAAACAGACAGATCCAAAAAAAAGGGCACATACACCACATATAGTCCTTGCACCACTAGATATTTCCCACGAGGTCGATCAGTCATCCACTGCAGCCAACACTCACTAGTCAACTGTCCCACTTCCCCATCCCCCGGAACATGCATCCCTGATATGTTATCAGAGCGTCCTCCACGGACAGTGGTCACTCTCCAAACCATCGCAGAAAGTCTGCGCTGGTTACCCACGGCACAAAGATGTTACTGTTTCTGGCCCGACCTGCTTGCTTGCTCATTTCCTGACTCAGGAATTGCAAGATGTTTTTTCACATGGCTTGCCAGAATATCATATCATTTACGTGATAGGTCTAGATATCAAGCACAACGCAGAATGCTACCAATCGCTTGCACAGTATAATTACAAGGATAAAAACTGGAAATTATTTCCCTAGAAAGACGAAGCTTTAGTGAGATGCAGCAACGTGGAGCATACTGTAAACCACTGAGTAACTAAAAACTCCTCTCATCTGCAAAGATCTTTACGGGAAAACACGAAAAAATAAAGGAAAATGATAGTTCCACTCGCGAATACTGCAGTCAGTGATGTAACAGGTTCCAAATCGTACTTCTGCTTTGCGTTTCTCATGCTAGAGAAGCATCAAACTTGTCTTCAACCCGTTTTTCACCATCTAGATGCACGCAACACACACCACAATCGATGTTCTCTCAATCAAATAAAGATGGGAAATGTGCAGAAGCAGCCAATCGGCAATTTACATGAGAGGGAACAATGGTCAAATGCAAACACACGTCCATATTGAATGTTCTCAAATTTCCACAGAGGACGCACTAGATCACGAAGGCTGCAACGCATACTGAGTATTAGTTCAATATTCAGCCATCTGGAGTGCGACGTGGTTAGGTCAGCTACATTCCTGTACCCCATCTGGACTCTCCATTCATATGGCTCTCACCATAAGCCAGAAACGTCAATCGTTTCCGCCACAGGCCACCACCACCACATACTCCCCGCACACCAGATAGAATCGTTCTAGGAAACCGGCCCCATATATTTTATCACTCTACTTACAATTAAATATTACGAGTGCAACCTTAATGAGACGACATTCGATAATGAGCAAAGTATTGGAAATACCTCCTCCAACGGACTGTGGCTCTGGAAATAGTAATATCTGTACCATTCTTAGGACTGGACATAATTTTCTAAGTAAACACGCCTTTCTTTCCCCTTACGGGTATTGCAGTTATCCACGTCAAATCCGTAACTTCCTTGCGATAGAACATAGTGTTTTTATTTGCACATGTCGGAACACACACATTGTTTAGAAAGCTGCTGCTCACAGAGAATCTATCATGCATCCTCTACTACAGCTAAGTGTAATACTTCACCAACAACTGAATACTGGCGATACGAAACAAAGCTGAGCGAAAATCCGTAATAGATGGACATGACTCATTTGTTTTTCTTTGGAGTGGTACCAGTGTCTCTAGGGAAGAGACACGCAATCGTGTTATAAGTAACCAGATATTTAAATTAAAAAAAAAACACGATTTCAATGGCTATGTTACTGTCACAAGCGGTCTTGGTTCCACAGGTGCACACAAGTATCGATAAAAGTTTCCACGTAAAAAATTAAACAAACTTCATAAATCAAGATATAACATTTCTTCCGAATCATGTGGTTTTCCACACAAATACGACGACATTGAATATAGACGGTGATCATTGGGTGTGCATTAACACACCGAACGTGCAGTTGTACGTTGCCAGTGGTGCAGTGGTGTAAGGTAGTTATAATATCATCGAATTCAGAAAGTGATTCAGCCGAGTTACGTGTTATGAAGCCAGTATTTGCAACTCCCTCATGCCGCCGGTAGATACTTATCAAGTATGTGTAATGCATTCTGTCGTGATGCCATGTAACAACTCCCTCACGCCGCCAGTAGATACTTCTCAAGTATTTGTAATGCATTCTGTCTTGATGCCATGTAACAAGTTGTGCGATATATCCACTGGTTTATAGGCGATGGTTGATTGAGAATAATCACATACAGTAGATGGTGTGCTATATGACAAATCACTTAAAAAATGCAACCCTAGATTAAGGTCGTAAGGAATGTACCCTGGCTTTTCAGATCTGTAGTGTTACGCTTTCTGATAGAAATGTTGTCTCCGATTTGGAATCAAGTCTTACCATTCACCCACATATGTATGTTGGGTTCTATGGTGATGTCCTTTTAATTATTACGGTCACAAGTGAATCACATTCGTGGCACTCTCACATCTCGAAACGAGTCATCTTTTTTCGAACCTTTCTGCTACAATAAAACTCAAATGTGGTTTTAGACAAGCCCTATGCATCTTGTAACTGTTCTTCACTCTCTGCCCCGCCCTCCTTTCAGCTTACTGCATGTGATGATCCCTATTTGAGTCAGAACTGAACACAAGTCGGGTGCGCTATATCTGCCACCTTGTGCACTTGTGGAGAACCATGTGGAGCTGAGTTAATGCGACAGGACTGTCTTTTTTGACCACTTAATGAAAATGGGGACATTTTGTCGTAGCTGCGCCAATGATGTACGAGGGCAGTTCAATAAGTAATGCAACACATTTTTTTTCTCGGCCAATTTTGGTTGAAAAAACCGGAAATTTCTTGTGGAATATTTTCAAACATTCCCGCTTCGTCTCGTATAGTTTCATTGACTTCCGACAGGTGGCAGCGCTGTACGGAGCTGTTAAAATGGCGTCTGTAACGGATGTGCGTTGCAAACAACGGGCAGTGATCGAGTTTCTTTTGGCGGAAAACCAGGGCATCTCAGATATTCATAGGCGCTTGCAGAATGTCTACGGTGATCTGGCAGTGGACAAAAGCACGGTGAGTCGTTGGGCAAAGCGTGTGTCATCATCGCCGCAAGGTCAAGCAAGACTGTCTGATCTCCCGCGTGCGGGCCGGCCGTGCACAGCTGTGACTCCTGCAATGGCGGAGTGTGTGAACACACTCATTCGAGATGATCGACGGATCACCATCAAACAACTCAGTGCTCAACTTGACATCTCTGTTGGTAGTGCTGTCACAATTGTTCACCAGTTGGGATATTCAAAGGTTTGTTCCTGCTGGGTCCCTCGTTGTCTAACCGAACACCATAAAGAGCAAAGGAGAACCATCTGTGCGGAATTGCTTGCTCGTCATGTGGCTGAGGGTGACAATTTCTTGTCAAAGATTGTTACAGGCGATGAAACATGGGTTCATCACTTCGAACCTGAAACAAAACGGCAATCAATGGAGTGGCGCCACACCCACTCCCCTACCAAGAAAAAGTTTAAAGCCATACCCTCAGCCGGTAAAGTCATGGTTACAGTCTTCTGGGACGCTAAAGGGGTTATTCTGTTCGATGTTCTTCCCCATGGTCAAACGATCAACTCTGAAGTGTATTGTGCTACTCTTCAGAAATTGAAGAAACGACTTCAGCGTGTTCGTAAGCACAAAAATCTGAACGAACTTCTCCTTCTTCATGACAACGCAAGACCTCACACAAGTCTTTGTACCCGAGAGGAGCTCACAAAATTTCAGTGGACTGTTTTTCCTCATGCACCCTACAGCCCCGATCTCGCACCGTCGGATTTCCATATGTTTGGCCCAATGAAGGACGCAATCCGTAGGAGGCACTACGCGGATGATGAAGAAGTTATTGATGCAATACGACGTTGGCTCCGACATCGACCAGTGGAATGGTACCGTGCAGGCATACAGGCCCTCATTTCAAGGTGGCGTAAGGCCGTAGCATTGAATGGAGATTACGTTGAAAAAAAGTGTTGTGTAGCTAAAAGATAGGGGAATAACCTGGTGTATTTCAATGCTGAATAAAACAACCCCTGTTTCAGAAAAAAAATGTGTTGCATTACTTATTGAACTGCCCTCGTATGATGTACCGGGTGATCAAAGAGTCAGTATAAATTTGAAAACTGAATAAATCATGGAATAATGTAGATAGAGAGGTACAAATTGACACACATGCTTGGAATGACATGGGGTTTTATTAGAACCAAAAAATACAAACATTCAAAAAATGTCTGACAGATGGTGCTTCAATGATAAGAATAGCAATAATTAGCATAATAAAGTAAGACAAAGCAAAGATGATGTCCTTTACAGGAAATGCTCAATATGTCCACCATCATTCCTCAACAATAGCTGTAGTCGAGGAATAATGTTATGGTGAGGCATTGGCGTCGGATGTTGTCTTTCAGCATCCCTAGAGATGTCGGTCGATCACGATACACTTGCGACTTCAGGTACCCCAAAGCCAATAATCGCAAGGAATTAGGTCTGGGGACCTGGGAGGCCAAGCATGACGAAATTGGCGGCTGGGCACACGATCATCACCAAACGACGCGCGTAAAAGATCTTTCACGCGTCTAGCAATAAGGGGTGGAGCGCCATCCTACATAAACATCGTAAGTTCCAGTTCCTGGAGGTGTTCCTCAGCCAGGCTGGGGATGATGCGATTCTGTAACATATCGGCGTACCTCTCAACCGTCACGGTAGCAGTTTTGCTGTCCAGCGCCATCTGTCGGACATTTTGTGAACATTGTTTTTTTTTTGTTCTAATAAAACCCCATGTCATTCCAAACATGTGTGTCAATTTTTACCCCTCTGTCTACATTATTCCGTGGTTTATTAAGTTTTCAAATTTATACTGACTTTTTGATCACCTGGTGTAAGGCCAGCGCCAAAACTAAGCACTCTCTGCAACACAGAGTAGTATAAAAGACAATAAGGGAACTGAACCAAGGACAGGGATTCTGCTACTGCATTGCTGTGTGTCTTCAAACTACTTACAGGTACTACAGTTTGAGGGAGATCTGCGTCCCTCAGGGCGCAGTCACGTCTGTCACCCAAACATTCTCTCTGTCATCATTATTTGGTATCATCCGACAGAGGAAAACAATGAACTACAAAAATAAGTCTCCCCTAACGTCATCCAGAAGAGATCTCAGCAAAATTTTACCGCGTTTTTCGCAGAAACTTGGAATAAAATGGTTCAAATGGCTCTGAGCACTATGGGACTTAACATCTGAGGTCATCAGTCCCCTAGAACTTCGAACTACTTAAACCTAACTAACCTAAGGACATCACACACATCCATGCCCGAGGCAGGATTCGAACCTGCGAGCGTAGCGGTCGCGCGGTTCCAGACTGAAGCGCCTAGAACCGCTCGGTCACACCAACCGGCTAAACTTGGAATAGAGATCAACACAAAAATCATTTCCGCCCTTTGTATTGCTCATGAAAACCACAGACAGCATATCTCATCACCATACAGTGAGACTTTTAGAGGTGGTGGTCAAGATTTCTGTACGCACTGGTACCTCCAATACCCAGTAGCACCTCTTCCTGCATGGATGCATGCCTGTATTCATTGTGGCATACTATCCACAAGTTCATCAAGGCACTGTTGGTCCAGATTGTCCCACTCGTCAATGGCGATAAGACGTAGATCCCTCAGAGTAGTTGGTGGGTCAGGTTGTAGATAAACAGCCCTTTTCAATCCATCCCAAGCATGTCCGATAGGGTTGATATCTGGAGAACATGCTGGCCACTCTAGTCGAGCGATGTCGTTATCCTGAAGGAAGTCATTCACAAGATGTTCACGATGGGGCGGCGTATTGTCATCCATGAAGACGAATGCCTCACCAATATGCTGACGATATGGTTGCACTGTCGGTCGGAGGATGGCATTCACATAGCATACAGCCATTAAGGCGCCTTCCATGACCACCAGCGGCGTACGTCGGCCCCACATAATGCCACCCCAAAACAGCAGGGAACCTCTACATAGCTGTACTTGCTGGACAGTGCGTCTAAGGCGTTCAGCCTGACCTGGTTGTCTCCAAACATGTCTCCGACTATTGTCTGATTGAAGGCATATGTGACACTGTGACACTGTGAAGAGAATGTGATGCCAATCTTGAGCGGTCCATTCAGCATATCGTTGGGCCCATCTGTACCGCGCTGCGTGGTGTCGTGGTTGCAAAGATGGACCTCAGCATGAACGTCGGGAGTGGATTTGCGCATAATGTAGCGTATTGCGCACAGTTTGAGTCGTACCACGACGTCCTGTCACTGCACAAAAAGCATTAATCAACATGGTGGCGTTGCTGTCATAGTTCCTCCAAGCCATAATCCGTAGGTAGCGGTCATCCACTGCAGTAGTAGCCCTTGGGCAGTTCCTGTATATCTCCCCCATGTCCAAATAACATCGCTTTGGTTCACTCCAAGACGCCTCGACACTTTTGTTGAGAGCCCTTCCTGGCACAAAGTAACACTGCGGACGTGATCAAACTGTGGTATTGACCATCTAGGCATGGTTGAACTACAGACAACATGAGCCGTGTACCTCCTTCCTGGTTGTTTATATCTTTGTGCAGGTTTAGTGACATCTCTGAACAGTCAAAGGGACTGTGTCTGTGTGATACAATATCCACAGTCAACATCTGTCCTCATCAGTTCTGGAAACCGGGTGATGCAAAACTATTTTTGATGTGTGTATATATATCTAAAACAAATACCATCTGCTCGCTGGCATCAAGCATATGCGCTGACCCCCAGTAAATATACAGGTATTGATCTGCTCAGGCGCCTGTACAGACCAGTGTAAAGTGTCATTGCCTGTACTGTAGGAGAAGGACCATATTCCACAGACTATATTATCAGTCGCAAGAGAGGGTCCATGTGTTGTTTGGTACATTCGTTTTTTCTGCTGTAACACATCCAAGCAGTGTATGACACACCTTTTTACACCACCATATACTTTGTTTTCTCTACCACGACTTCGGGGTCTGTGTCCAGTTCTAAACTGACATTAACACATTTCCATCCATTCGCTCTCACAGAAAACTAGCCATCGCACAGTGTAAATTATTCTGCTGCTGCTCCCACAAAAAACAAACTGGATGATTTTAAATAAAAGACAGTCACAACATGGAAACTGGAAGAGTTTGGGGCGTTATGCAGAGTTTTCAAATACCTGTGGTAAAGTGATTGACAGCCTCTACATCTAAACTATTCTTCGTAGTGACAGGGTAACTAATGGCGCAGTGTTCCCTCTCAATTTATTCCTCATATTGCAGTCATGTATGTGATCACTGTTTCGGTGCTAGCCATCACTGGAGGGGATTGCCCCCCCCCCCCCCCACCACCACCACCACCAAAACTCTTTAGCCATCTCAGACAAGTTATATGAGTCAATAATAATGATATAATCAACAGCATACCAGTGAACAGATGGATTGAAATTGGCAACTGATCAGAGGTAGACTGCTACATTCCGCATCTCATGAGGAGCAGAGCGAGCTGAGTCAACAACTGCCCTTCCGCTCCTATTTTACTTAAAATGGTTTAAATGGCTCTGAGCGCTATGGGACTTAACATCTGAGGTCATCAGTCCCCTAGAACTTAGAACTACTTAAACCGAACTAACCTAAGGACATCACACACATCCATGGCGGAGGCAGGATTCGAACTTGTGACCGTAGTGGACGCGCAGTTCCAGACTGAAGCGCCTAGAAACGCTCTGCAACAGCGGCGGGCCCTATTTTACTCACGCCATCCATCGAAAAGCACAAGATTTTTCCAGATGCGTGCATGTCGAGGAGTTAAGCACTCCTTATTGGCGTATAGTACATACGAAAGTGTTGCACGATATAACAGACATTCAAAGAAAGGATGGTTTTTGCGCATGATGGAGCATGAGACGGATGGAGTCTGAAGAAATTTACGTAAATCTACTGTGCTATCAATTCTTTAGTATTGTTCTAGGGTCTGTGGTCAGTACCAAGAAGGTACTGGTAAGATAGAACATAAGCACATGCGCTCCTAAGGCTATACTGTTACATTGTCGCGGTTTCTGACCTATTAGTCATGTGTAAAGCAACACTATTTATACTCCAATGTAGGAAATATATGTCCAGCGCATGATACAGATTCTCCTTGCAAGTTTCTCTACGATAAACCAGTGTGACAAACAGTAAAATGAGAAAACTATTTCATTAAAGCACAGAGTCTTTTTGATACATACACAATACAGCTTTGCAGAGGTGTATAACACACACTGTTCACATATGATCACTGTTCAGAAATCATTCTATGCTTGCATTACTCCTATAAAATGATCGTTAGTAATGGATAATACCTTTTACAAGGAAACAGGCAAACACACAGCAGCAGTTCTTATCGCCACGTAGCTGCGCCACCTAGCACGGCGTTTCGGCACATAGAGGCGGAGCGGAAACGAAGCGTGGGGAGACGAGAGCAATGTATGTGCGGCAGCAGAGAGCGGACAAACAAAGTCAACGTTGCCGAACCGCATTGCTGCGGACAAGTCAGGATCATTTGTCTACGGTACATTGTATTATATGTTAAAATATATGAGGGGAATAATAATTCAAAAAATGGTTCAAATGGCTCTGAGCACTATGGGACTTAACGTCTTAGGTCATCAGTCCCCTAGAACTTAGAACTACTTAAACCTAACTAACCTAAGGACATCACACACATCCATGCCCGAGGCAGGATTCGAACCTGCGACCGCAGCAGTCGCGCGGTTCCGGACTGCAGCGCCTAGAACCGCGTGGCCACCGCGGTCGGCGAATAATAATTGTTAATACCAATTTCGATCAGTGGTCATGAGAGAAATATTAATTCACGTCTTGACGACGTTGCGTCCACTGCTCCACAGATTTACTCTGAGTGAGATCGGGAGGCGAGAACAGATGACACAGCTTTGAGAAGACTTGAAGTAGAACTTTTGTCAAAACGACAATTGTCTAACGACAAGGCAATTGTAACTGCTTGCAATAATTACCATTTATTGCGATTTGAACTGCATTAAAAGTAAAAATTTAATACTCAACAAAATTAACTTCAAGCACAAACCGAAATAATTATATTTGCTTGACAACTCCTTCTGCTGAATAGTATACTTAAAAATGTGTAACGTATATATGTATATATATATATATATATATATATATATATGTGTGTGTGTGTGTGTGTGTGTGTGTGTGTGTATTTGACTACAGTTATGTGTAATAATCACTGCACGTAAAAAAAGAATTAGTGGTAGAAAAGATTAATGTAAAAGACTATCGTAAAACTGGTCAGTAAGTTTCATATTTTTCGTTGTTAACAGACATTATGAGTGTAAACTAACACGTTCGTTATTACAGAGAGAGACCGCATTTCTAATCCACTGAACAAGCAAACAATTAACCATCATGTGCGAATAACTCCAGGGAATTTGACCGATTACATCGAAAACCACTGGTATCTCGACAAGTAACAGTTACTGTCATTTTACGGCCTTATCCAGTTCGTGCCATGAAAGTGACAGAAGTTTACAACATGGTGGGAGAAGCTTAACTTCTCCTTGGGCAATACACTGAATATCATGGTCTGCATAATGAAAAGCATTCAAAGTCCTAATCCAAAAGACTAGGAAGTTCTCATTATTATGCACGCAATTGATATGTTGAAAAAATACATTCTTAAAACCATAAGTCTTTTAAAACTAAGAAATATTATTACTTTGATCCAAGGTCTACATCCTAGTAACATCGTCACTTCTATATGAGTCTATTTCCGAGAAATCTGATCGTATATTTACGATGATAGGTTCAAGGCTTATATCCATCACCATTTCACTGTCTAATTCTTCTTTCTGAAGCTTTTCAGCATGCCACACAGACTGTGCCCACGCTACAGGTGGGATGTTGTCTGTTATCTCATTGTGTATTGCCTCATGTACAAGCGATTCACCGTATGTCATCTTGAATGTTTTTTTTCTCCTACATAGCCTTAAAACACTTTGCCCAATTTAATTCCGTGGAGCTACAATGACAGTGACACATGGGTAAAGGCAAAACTGTGTGATCCCATTCACGTGCAAGGAAGTCAAGTTTGTTCATTCTGTCACGTGACTTGTATAAATTAACGAACTGCAGGAGACCGGTGTTGTGACTTGGCAAGACAGCCAAGTCACTATGCGAGGATGCCGAAAGGCACGCGTTAAGCTCACGCAGACTGGCGTGAGGTCTGGAACAGTTAAGGGAATTTATAGTAGCAAATAAAGTACGTAGATGATGTAATACTTAACTTCAATCCATAATTGGAGAACATCGCTCTTGTTGATACATTAATAACAATCTCAATATAAACTGGTAATGGCGCCTTGCTAGGTCGTAGCAAATGACGTAGCTGAAGGCTATGCTAACTATCGTCTCGGCAAATGAGAGCGTATTTGTCAGTGTACCATCGCTAGCAAAGTCGTCTGTACAACTGGGGCAAGTGCTAGGAAGTCTCTCTAGACTTTCCGTGTGGCGGCGCTCGGTCTGCAATCACTGACAGTGGCGACACGCGGGTCCGACGTATACTAACGGGCCGCGGCCGATTTAAAGGCTACCACCTAGCAAGTGTGGTGTCTTGCGGTGACACCACAATCGGCACGAGTCTGGTTTATACGGTGCTTAACATTTTTATTTTTAAGCCGGAGAAAAATATCCGCTTTTCTGGTGTTTATACTTGATGTTTTGTCTATAACAGTTGAATTATAACTGGCAATGACCGATTTCAAAACAAGGTATGACAGGAATTGTGAATCACGTCACGAAACTGACAGCGTTCATTGCCGAATGGTAACCACTGCTTTTTTTTTTTTTTTTTTACCCCTAGATACAAGTTTATTCTCAGAAATAAAACCAAAAGAAGAGACACCATGCAGAATAATTATCCGAGAGCCTACCCCAATGAGAACTTTAAAACCGCCAGTACAATCACTCACTTTCCAGCAGATCTTCTTGGAATGATTCTAATTGACCCATGTTTCATCAAGGCAATACACCGTTCAACTACCTCCTTCTCTAGTATGCTGAACCTATGTCACTTCTGTGAACTAAGAACTCTCTTCTTAACAATTCTGGAAACAACGTCTTTTAAAATTTTTTATCTTGACGAAGTGCTTACCATTGAAGCCTTCATTACTGTAATACGTTGTTGTTATGTTGGGCATCCATCATTCACATGGAGCACTTTAAAACATCGTTGTTAAAACCATCAATTTGTGTTACAGGTTCCTTGCGATTTCGATGCTTTCCAGGCGACACGAAACCACCTGTCTCTATGGTTCCTACAGCTCTGATAATTTCGTTTACAATTCTCTTTACAGTTCTCTCGCCAACACCACATGGTTCTGGAGACTTTTCTTGTGTTTTCCAATGTCAACAGTAGGAGACCTGCTTTTAAATTCACGTTTGAAAAAGTAATAAACGTGGTAAATAATCCACCTCTCCTGCTTGTGAAGCACTTCACATTTATTGCCGTCGCCTGACTTTTCTTTTAATCTCACTTAAACATTTCCAATGTACACATTCACAGCTATACTGCTACAAGAAAAAAAAGGAAACAAAAACATTGATAGTTGAATGAATAATTCGGTTGTCGCGAAGTAGAGCAACAGTACAGCACATAGGAGCGAGATTCTCGATCTCTAGCTGTTAAGTCTCTGCTAGCCGCTCGAACAGAGAATGAATAGTATTGGCCGCCAGTGGCTAGTGGAGGGGGATGCAAAGAACGGCTGAAAATTGGGCCGCGTTCTTGCATGACCCGGACTCTGTAAAAAGGACGTCTGTCTATCAGATGTATACATGAGGATTGCAGGACCTCACAGACACCTGTCGCTAACTTAGAATTGCTGTAGCTATGAAACTGAAGACTCTATTGTATGCCCAAGATGCGGCAGAAGAATGGAGTACGTCGCCCAAATATTCGTTTGTGTAGAGGAAAGTGTCGAAACAGGATTGACATGTTTCATCATCATAACATATAAGATGTAAGTCCTCTAATGACTGAGTGGTTGGCTGTTAACGATCGCAAGTAGATAGTGGTCTAAGTCACACGCAGAACACTGAGCTGTATGTGAGTGGAAACCAGATTATGCCCCACAACTGGTGCACTCCAACAGAACAACGGAAAAAATGGTAAATGATCTACAGAAACATCTCTCTCCCTCTCTCTCTAGAATGCATCATCAGTCTACCATTAAATCATACCTCGTTTCAACTCCATCTCAACCGATTGCTCCATCCACTTTCTGTCAACCTTCAACGCAATTGCAAATACGTTTAGAGGCAGATGGTTCCCTTTAGTCCAGAAAAGTATCAAAGACAGCAGTCAACTCGTGTGTTATCTTAAAGGAAATACAGTAGAATATTGCCATAAAGCAACTGTTTGCTAACTGACACCACAAGCTTCTGATTTGCGGAGAGTACGGAGAACCACATTGTAAACACTGTTTGTTAGTGTTTAAAGCACCTAATCTGTCCTGCACAGGTTCAAATATGCGATCCATTCTGTAGCTGCATATTGCAGTCACCCCAGCTCGTAACACAACAGTATTTAGCGAAGGACACACAGCTTCCCGCAGGCAGCTAAAGAGCGTTTATTACGAGCGGGGGTGACTGCAATATACGAGGGTTGCCCAGAAAGTAATGCACTGCATTTTTTTCTCATCCAAAAACAATGCTACGAATGAGAAACGTAACGTATGTAGTATTTGAAGTGAGTACACCACGTTTCCGTCACTTCCAACAAATAGCGTAGCCGAAGGACAGTTTCAAAATGGTGTCAGGAGGTAATGTAAGTTGCAAGCAACATGCCGTCATTGAATTTCTCACTGCAGAGAAAGAAACTGTAGGGAGTATTCACAAAAGCTTGTGCAAAGTCTATGGAGCATGTGCTGTCGACAGAAGTATAGTTAATCGCGGGGTACGAAGGGTGAGGTCATCAGAAGGCGGTTCGGTGGAGCTCTACGATTTACAGCGGTCAGGGAGACCATCCACGGCTGTAACACCTGACACACCTGACCTCCGAGCGGTTCTAGGCCCTTAAGTCTGGAACTGCGCGACCACTACGGTCGCAGGTTCGAATCCTGCCTCGGGCATGGATGTGTGTGATGTCCTTAGGTTAGTTAGGTTTAAGTAGTTCTAAGTTCTAGGAGGCTGAAGACCTCAGATGTTAAGTCCCATAGTGCTCAGAGCCATTTGAACCATTTGAACACCTGACCTAGCCCCCTCAGACTTCCACTTGTTTGAGCCATTAAAGGATGCCATTCGTGGAAGACATTTTGAGGACGATGAGGAGGAGATTCGCACAGTGAAGTACTGGCTATGACACCAAGACAAGCGTTGGTACCGACAGGGCACACACCCTTGTTTAGCGCGGGAGGAAGGCCATAGGACGGGATGGAGATTACGTGGAAAAAACGGGTGTGTACATGAAACACCATTCTTTCGTGTGTGTAATTCTCATGATGTTCAACAAAGAATTGTTGCAGAAAAAAATGCGGTTCATTACTTTCTGATGAAACCTCACACAACTGCAGAATGGATCACGTGTTTGACCCTGTGCAGGACAGATTAAGTGTTTTAAACCCTAGCAAGTAGTATTTACAGTGTGGTTCTCTGTACTGTCCGCCAATTACAACCTTGTGCTGTCAGCTAACAAGCAGTTGCTATATGGCAACAGTCTACTGTATTTCTATTGAGGTAATAGCGATACACACTAGTCGATGCTTTTGTGTTCAAAAGAGAACCATCCGCCTCTAAACTTATTTGCATCTGCGTTGAAGGATGACAGAAAGTGGATGGAGTGATGGGTTGAGATGGATTTCTAATGAGATATGATTTAACCATAGACTGATGATGCAGTCTAGAAAGAGATGTTTTTGCAGCTCATTTAACTATTCTTTCCGTTGTTCTGTCGGGTGCATCAGTAGTGTGGCATAACCTGGGTTCCACTCGCATACAACTGTGTGTTCTGTGTGTGACTTGGAGCACTATCTACTTGCGATCGTTAACAGCCAACCACTCAGTCATCAGGCGACTTCCACCTCACGTGTGACGATGATGAAACATGTCCATCCTGTATCGACACTTTCCTCTAGACGAACGAAGATCCAAGCGACGTACCCCATTCTCCTGGCGCATAGTGGAGATGAAATCGAATCTCCAGTTTCATAACTACGCTCATTCTAAGCTATCGACAAGTGTTTGTGAGATAGTGCAATGCTCATGTATACATCTGCTAGACAGATGTCCTTTTTACAGAGTTAGTGGCGGCAAGACTGCTGCTGTGTGATTGCCTGTTTCCTTGTAAGAGGTACCATCCGTTACTAACGATCATTTTATAGGAGTGATGCAAGCATAGTACAATTTCTCTGTGTTTTAAGAAAGCTTTTTGTTCACTTTACAGTTTATCACAGTAGTTTATCATAGACAAACTTGGAAGAAGAATATGTATCGTGCGCTGGAAATATATTTCCTACCTTGGAACATTAACAGCGTTGCATTCCAGATGGCTAATAGGTCCGAAACCGCAACGATCTAACATTGCAGTGTTGTTAAGTCCAGAACCATGTAGCCTTAGGAGTGCATGTGTTCACGTTCTCCGTTACCAATACCGTCGTGGTACTGACCACAGACAGTAGAAAAATACTTTAGAATTTATAGCGCAACTCATTTACGTAAAATGCTTCAAACTCCGGCTGTCTGGTGCTCAATCATGCATAAAAACTACCAGTTTCTTCTTCTTAACCTTCTGTTACGTCATCACAACACTTTCGTATCTAGTGTACACCGATAAGGGATGCTAAACTCCTCGACATGCAAGCATCTGGAGAAATCTTGTGCTGCCGCCCGCGATTAGCCGAGCGGTCTTAGTACCTGTGAGTAGTTTGGAGACACGCAGCAGTGCAGTAGCAAAGTCCTTGTCCTTCTTTCAGTTCCCTCTGTCTTTTATACTACTTTTTGTTTCAGAGAAAGCTTCGTTTCGGCGCTGGCCTTATACATCATACACCATTGGCGCAGCTATGCCAAAATGTCAAAAAAGACGTTTCTGTCGCTTTAACTCAGCTGCACGTGTTTCACCATGGGGTGCAGGAGGTGGCAGATATAGCGCTCCCGATTTGTGTTCAGTTACGACTTAAATTAGGATGATCACATGCACTAAGCTGCAGGGAGGGCGGGGCAGAGACTGAGGAACACTTACGACAAGCATAGGGACTGTCTAAAACCAAGTTGGAGTTTATTGTAGCAGATAGGTTCGAAAAAAGATGACACTTCGAGATGTGAGAGTGCCACGATTATGATTCACTAGTGGCTGTAATCATTGAAAGACATCACCATAGTACCCAACACACGTATTTGGTTTAATGGAAAGACTTGATTCCAAATTGGAGACAGCATTTCTACCAGAAAGCGTAACTCTATAGACCTGAAAAGCCAGTGTACATTTCTTATGACCTCAATCTAGCATTGCTTTATAAAGTGATTTATCGCATAGCACACCACTACTGTATGTGATCATTCATAACCATCCATCACCTATAAATTAGTGGATATATCGCACAACTTGTTACATGGCATCAGGACAGAATCCATTACAAATACTGAAGAAATATCTAGCGGCGGCATGAGGGAGTTGCAAATACCGGCTTCATACCATGTTCCTTCGCCGAATCACATTGTAAATTCGGTGATTTTATTACGAGCTTACACTGCCGGCGACGTGCACTCGCACTTTTGGTGTGTTTATACACACTCGGCTATCGTCATATTTTTGTGTGGAAAACCACTTCATTCGGAAGCAATATCATACCTCGATTTATAAAGCTTGTTTAGTTTTTAAGATGGATTTTGTTAGTGATACTTGTGTGCACATGTGGAACCAAGACTGTGACAGTGGCTCTGAGCATTATGGGACTTAACATCTGTGGTCATCAGTCCCCTAGAACTTAGAACTACTTAAACATAACTAACCTAAGGACATCACACACATCCATGCCCGAGGCAGGATTCGAACCTGCGACCGTAGCAGTCGCGCGGTTCCGGACACTGTGACAGTAACATAGCCATTGCATCAGGTGTTTTTTTAATAGCTGGTCAGTTATTAGATGATTGTCTTTCTTCCTAAGACACACTGGTACCACTCCCAAGAAAAACAAATGAGACATGTCAATCTATTACGGATTTTGGCACAGTTCTGTTTCGTATCTCCAGGATTCAGTTGTTGGTGAAGTAGGCCTATTATACTCCGTTGTAGTAGAAGATGCGTGACAGATTCGCTGTGAACAGCAAGCAGCCTTCTGAAGTATGTGTGTGTTCCCACATGTGCAAAGAAATTGACTATGTCCTGTCGCAAGGAAGATATGGATTGACGTGGATAACTGAAATAGCCATAAGGGGAATGAAAACCGTGTTTACTTGGAAAATTATGTCCTGTCATAAGAATGGTACATATATTTCTACTTCTATCAAGTATCAAGGACATTTTGCTTTGATATTCAGCTATATTTTTGATTACTCTGGCTTTCATTTCTGCAACAATATGACTTAATACGTTGACACATGCAAACATGGAATGAAGAATACGGCTCATATCCACTCCTTTTAACTTCTGACTCAAAATCCTATAGTGGTTGATTTATTTATTTTTTTCAACTTTGTAGGCATTGCTAAGAACAATAGCTGTTACTGACTTGTGATTCTACAGTGCTTTAACGCAGATTCCAAAGATTTTTCACCTTGAAGAAAACACTACAGGCCGATATAAAATCTTTTTGCTCTTTTCCCGCTTTATCTTCATCATTCACTGGAAAGGTTGTTCCAGAATGAGTTTTGTAAAGTTCATTCTTGGTATTTTTATGTTTCTGTTTACATAATTAGAATCTTCGAACGTGTTATGTGAAACGAGGTGTATGGGCGATGTAGAATCATTTCGATAGGTCGAAAGAGAAAACATCAACAAAGAGTCAGGAGTGAGAAGACAGAGAGTGGAGGTCATTGTCGTGACGGAGTGTTGGTGAGTGGTGAGAAACGTGGTGTCTGTGGTTGGTGAAATGCGTCAGTGTTTGGAAAATGCTAGATTTATGATCTCAGTGTTTACCGGGGTAAGACCTAGTAACTTTACGTGTCGCGTTGCTCATTTGCCGGAACCGTGGTCTGACTCATTAAATGTAAAACACTTTGATATGTAGATCGGAAAGCTATGTGCACGCCGTAAAGATACTGTTTTCGATTGTAGGCAACATAAAATCTTTTGTGCATACCACGGGCTGTAAAATGAAACATAATATGGTTACACATTTTCGTGTCGTGTATTGATATGAAGAACTCTGAATTTATGATGTGCTGATTACCGCGTAATTGAGGTGATTGTGTTGACAATTGCTTGCGGTACTTATTGTTATTCTTAAACAACTGACAAATGATTTACAGTACAACTGATTTACTTTCACAGTGCGGAGTGATATAATGTGAAAAGTGCTGCGACGCGATCCTAAACCATAAATATGAGAACTGTGGCTAATATGTGCAACAAACATTATGACGTCAGGTTACGCCACGCGATAATGGCAAGAAGGGTATCTTATTTTCGTCGTTGCATTCACTCACGATCAAGGAGTTCAGCAAGACAATGTCAGTTCTCGGATTACCCCCTCGAGGGTTATGGTCTAGTCTCTTCACAATTACTTTAGTATTTTCAGCTGCGACGGAAGTGGTAGGGAGAAGGCTGCGCCGGAGGCACGGCTCGGATTCAGCCAATCCCGTGACGGCTGTAGCGGCAGCCCAGCGTGCACGTGCACCTGGAGTTGCCAAATCTCAGTCCACAACACTTCCGCTTGTGCTGTGATTTAGTTGCAGTGAGTGAGTCTGTGCGATCGCTGTGCACTGTGTTTGTTTCGTTGCAATTTCGGAGTTACCGTGTTGTTTCTGTGACAGTTATTTGTTGTGTCTTATTTAACATGTCAGAAGAAAGTACATCGGAAGTTAGAAGTGGAAAAGTTCGACGTCGTTCTCGTGGACAGGGGATTGCTTTACGAGGACAGTGTAGAGAAATGGTTTGTTCGTTAAGAGCTTACTTTGAGAATGAAAAACCTAATGGTGGCCCACTACTCTCCGTTAGCAAGGTGCCGGTGGTAGATAGAACGGCAGCAGCCCTGAATATCAACAGAAACACTGTCGTAAAAATTGGGAAGGAACTGTTTGAGACAGAAAAGGAAGTTGGAGAACCATCCAAACAGGGCACTCCCGGGAAGAAACGTCCTATGGATAGGCGTGTCACCGATTTAGATTTATTTGCAGGGGATGCAATTTGTTGACATGTTTACGATTATTATCACAGAAAGGAACATCCCACACTCTCAAAGTTATTGGCGACACTTAAAGAATCAGGAATTTTTCAGGTCAGTCGAACATCATATTCACAGTTTTGCACAACGTAGGATTTCACCACGGACAATTTTGCGACTGTAAGCTATTGATGGAATGGGAGGATATTGCTGCATGGCGATGCCTATTTTTAAGACAAATATTTAGCGTAAATGTTAATGAAGTGGTTTGGCTCGATGAGACATGGGTTAGTTCTGCTCACTTAGTTAATCAGGCGTGGACAGACAACACGATTAAAGGAACAATGCAGATGCCATCTGGTAAGGGGGGCAGATTGATTCTACTGCTTGCAGGCACCTCTCAAGGTTTCGTACCAAACTGTCCCCTTCTCTTTAAACCGAAGAAGACAGGACATTATGAATATATGAACCAAATTACACTCACAAAGTGGTTCATAGAAGCTCTAATACCCAACCTAGATAAAGCGTCAACAATTGTTTTAGACAATGCTCCACAACATTCAGTTGTTGATAAAAGCACCTACCATGGTAAAGTGAAAGAAGGAATTGATTAATTTGCTTGAACGTCGTAACGTAAATGTATCTGATGACCTTAAGAAGGTCGATCTTATGGGAAAAATAAATTTCCATAAACCGTAATTTGCAAAATATAAAACCAACGAATTCGCAAAAAATATGGGCATACAATCGTCAGGCTGACACTGTACCACTGCCACTTCAACCCTATAGAGTTGATATGGGTCCAAATTAAAGGTTGCCAGGAACAACCAAAAATTTACGCTCTCCGCAGTAGAAGCACACACTAAAGAAGCTATTACTCACATTACCTCTGAAGACTGGAAGAAAGCCGTCAAATACACACACAACACTATGGAAAGAGCATGGCAGGATGAAGGTGCTTTGGAGCCTTAAGTAGAAGAGATGATTATCTCTTTAAATGACAATAGTGACAGCGAAACTTCAAGTGTCTGTAATAGCGACGAGAGTGATGTCAGTGGAGTCCTACCATTATCCACATAGAGATGCAGCACAAACGGACTCAGCGACACGTCTGGAGTGCGCAGTTTGCACTTGTAAGTACTTGCATAACAAAATTAATTCACACTAAGTTTTGAAATTTTAATATGGCGGCATTATCAAATATTAATTTCAAAGAAAGTACATTTCTAGAATTTAATCTGTGCATACATATTACAGTATACAAAATAATGTCTGCAGTACATTGGCCGTTTTTCTGTTTTTTTTTTCTTTACTCAGAATAGATGTTGCTCAATTTAAGATACCAAACAAGCATTACTTTATTTTTTGTTGTGTTGGAAATAAGGACGAATATCAGAAATATAGCAGGTCTTTACAAATATAGAGATCTGCTGTTGCCTATCGCTACTCTACGCGAGCAGACGATTGCGCATCATATTATTGAAGATCCTGTATCTCGCGTTAGAGATCTTCGACGCAGCTAGGGTTTGAAACAGATGAAAATTTGGTGTTTTCTTGACAGTTCACTGGCATAATGTGTACATATAACTTCAATAACAAAAACTTTCTCGCATGTCGAAAATTTTATAACGTTATCGGAAAGTTGTTTCTTGAAAACTGTAGTTTTATTGTCTACATAACCATTTTAAAAAAATAAAAATGAAACCATCACTAGTGAAACTATTTCACAACGAATTACAGTCGGCTTCACATTTAAAGACCTAATAGTTAGCGTGTGTGAGCGAGTTGAATGAAACATGAGATTAATCGCGAGTTCCGTGTGGGACTTGGAAACTCTGTTCCGTGCTCACCTGTGCCACTTCCGAACTGTCGATCCTAAAGCAATTCTGAATGCACTTATAGCGCGGCGGACGTCGACAATTCGTCAGCAGCATCAGCTAAGTGGAAACTTATTTTGACTTATTAAGAGAAACCGAGAACTCTATTGTTCTAATCAGTGATGTAAAAGTTCAGTGCGCAGAAACAAGAGTAACTTCTCATGGTGATTAACTTAACGTAATTGCAAATTGTCGTATTGCAATGCTATTTTGTTTTCTTTTCAGTAATAACATTCAGAATAACTTTGAAAATCTGGTTTCGTCCATTAACCTACTTTTTCCACAACCATAATAATTTTGCAAACTCATTAAAGTACGACTTGTTCCGTATTATTGCAAACAATTGCCATAAATACAGGTAGAATTGGTTAATCAGTTTTATTCCCGTTTATTTGCTTTTAGTTGCTACTGCTTCTTTGTTTATATGTTTAAGTGCTTAATTTCATGTTTTACTGTTTCACATTTCATCTCATGTGAATTATTGTGCTGTACTAATGGATTGTGCGCCCTGTTAGGGTATTGTTAGGTGTAATTCGATCGTCATACGAATAAATCTGATATAAACAAGCACAAATGATGATTGGTCAGAAGCCGTAGCACACATACACGGGTGATGTTACGCATTTGGAAGTAAGTCCTACTTATGTATTAGATATTTTATTACTAAGTTACATTAAATGAAACTTTAACCCTCGAGCAGGCGCGCCGATTTTCGTAACACGAGGGGGCGCGCGGCGCACTTTCTACACACGTAGTCAAAAGCTGTCATTATACTACCACGGGAAACGTGTATTTGCTAAATCACAATTTAATTTCATGATGGATGATGAAGAGGGTTGTGTGGGCGCACAGCGGCAAGGTCTTCAGCGCCCGCTCAGTAACAGATTGAGACGGGTGTGAAGAAAATACTCAGAACAGGAAGATAAAACAGAATGTAAAACACAGGTAACAAGGTTGGAAAAATATGTGCCTACCCACACCGAAACGTGGGACGAAGCATGCCGTCAGCAGTAAAACATGGACAACACAAGGAGAAAGTGGCAGAGGGAGCTAAAACAATGTAGCAGATGGAAGTGGCTGGCAGACCGCAAGGAAAAAAGGGAGGAGCCAGCCACTTTGCAATACACAAAAACCTCCAGCCTAAAAGTTTAGGCCAGAGTCCAGACACATCACAAAACTTTAAAAGCCTAGACACACACGCCTCATCATTAGCTGAAACACAGGGCAGATCCCCAGCAATTTGTGCTTCTGCCCTTGCATCACGGTATAAAATGCAGTCTGTTAAAATGTGCCAGACAGATATATGCGCACCACAAGCATCACAAAACGGGGGATCCTCCCGCCGTAATAGAAAGCTATGTGTGAGAGGTCAGTGCGCAATCTGAAGACGCGTGAAGGTCACCTCCTCCCGCCTGAGCAACCGGCAGGAGGAACGCCATGGCCTAGTTGTTGACTTCACCAACCGCAATTTATTGGCCGTCACCGCCTGCCATTCTTCCTCCCATAACTCCACGCACTTCTTGTGGAGTGCAGAAATGACGCACTGCAAGGTAATAAGACACTGGACCGCATGCTGCTCTCTGCAGGCCTCCTTGGCAGCCCGATCGGCCTGTACATTGCCCCATATACCTACATGACCAGGCACCCCGCAGAAGGACACCTCCTAACCCCGCCGTTGGAGCAGGTAGAGTTGGTCATATTATCAGCTGGCGCATCTGCTCAGTTGGGTACAGATTCTGCTACTGAGCCAGTGGGTGTGTTGGACCTTCCATCGAGCTACGGGCCCCCTTGAAGATGTCTCCCCCAGTCGGAGACGAAACGTTGGGAATCGACACAGAATTCATCAACCGACCACGGCATAACAGCCCGGATAATTTTAATGGACATGATATTTCCGGCCGTGAAAGTCTACATTTTAGTAATGATTGTAAGGCACTAAGAGAATCGGAGCCGAGGAGAAATCGATTGCCCCAAACACAGTTCATTTGCTCCAGTGCCTTCAGGATCGCATGGAGCTCCGCCATGAAAACGGTATATTCATCAGGGAAGCGAATCCGATATTACATTGTCAATTTACTATTTGATTAAACAAATAAGAAATTTTCATATCATTCTATTGCCATAGCTGACATATCAATCTATTTTAACACTTTTTAAGCACGTGCTGAACAAAAACACACTTTCATTGCAATACAAAAGGATAAAACCTTTATATATTGAAGAAGTATCAGTTATCACAAGATTCCTCCCATCGACGTAGTTAATTGTCTTCCGCATTTTCGGATATGCTTTACATTTCTTATGTGTATGCACCGACTTTACATGTCCTTTGCAAACAAAGCTATGAGTTACACCTTATGGTAGTAGATGTGTTTCTCGCTCGTCCACAAGTCACACACCGACCTCATTTTCTTGGTGGTAGGCTCCTCAGTTTTGTTAACATGTTGAGCTTTGTATTTCACGAGGGAAATTGCAATGGCGGCAGGAAGTGAAGAAATATTAGCTCTTTCCACTAGCTGAGGCTTCATACGAGACAGGCTAAATATTTCAAGAAAATTTTTCTGTCCTTTTATGGATCTGCCTCCTTTGCATGAAAAATTATTTTAGAATTGATTTCTGCTATACCCAGTAGAGCATAGAATACAAGCGATGGCAATTTTCTTGTCACCTGTGCGACGGAATACGCAACTCCCAGTTGATCGACTGTGTCGACTCCTCCTTTTGTTATATTGTGATCCAAAACTATCTCTGATTTTGTAACTTCGTCAATGGTTCCAAAATCGAGCGTAGTTGAAAGTAATATATAACTGCCTTGTTTTGCTTCGACACATACGAAACTAGTGTTATATCATTCTGAAAACCAAATAAAGAGGAGTGGATAGCCCTACATTTTCCAGGTAAAAATTCTTGTGGGATCTCGCTTCTGTTTTTTCTCAACGTGCCGACGCATGTTAGTCGCATTTTCAAAGTGTAGTTGGCTAAGGAATAGCTAGTGTACCAATTATCCATTGTAACGTTTCTTCCGAAGTCTTCAGTGTAACTAGCATTCCTACAATATCACAGGGAGAATTAGAAACATCGTACGGTCCTTCGGGTTGTTTTCAACAATATACTTCCAATATTACTAGTGTAGAATGTTTTAGCATGTGCTGAAACAAAAATCTATATCCCCGTACTTCGTCAGTTTGTTCGGGACATACTGAACAAAAGAACAGCGTCCCTTTCCCTGGAATATTGTACACATTCTTTCCTAGATTGAATGTATATATTATTTAATTTACAATTTCATCAATCGTTTCCAGGCTAAGTATTGTCCATAAAGCCTCTGTTTCACTTGTGACCCATCTGGCAACACGTGTAGGCCCAAGGAATATTTTCACGATAGTCTTTCTTTTTGTTTTCGAAGTCATATTAGAACGTATTTTATTCAATTTACACATTTTGTCCCTCCCAATAAAAATACCGTCAGTGGAGAGTGGCTCTTAACAGTCATCATCTGAATTGTGGACTTGATCAGAATTTGAACTGTGGTCACTTTGTGAGATAAATTCCTCTTCTTCTTCTTCAGAGTCATCGTTTTCGTTGTCTGGTGCAGGATTGAAGTCTGAAGTTGATTGAAGTGGAGTAACCAAACAGGCTCGTCGTCTGTCAGCTTTGATCTCTCCCTGCGCAGTGATATAACCGCTTGTTAAGTGTCATCTTTTTATTCGATTAAAAAGGAAATAAGTAAAAGTGAAGGAAAAATTACATACATGACCGGGCGCGTGGCGTACTTTGTACACTATGATGACACACAGCAGTTTATTTTAAACTGCTGTAGCTCACGTGAACCTATGCCAACACAACCTCTCACTGTGCTAGCTGAAACAATATTGCAAGAGTAGGTACGGGCTTGCTATAGTAAAACAACACTGGAACTGTACACGACAATGTTATTTGTGGTTGGCGCACTTTATTTATTAAAAAAAAGTTCAAGTGTGTGTTAAATCTTATGGGACTTAACTGCTAAGGTCAGCAGTCCCTGAGCTTACACACTACTTAACCTAAATTATCCTAAGGACAAACACACACATCCATGCCCGAGGGAGGAGTCGAACCTCCGCCGGGAATAGCCGCGCACTTTATACAGAGGTGCGCCCGCTCGAGGGTTAAGATGTACAAATACATTAACACCCATCAACGTTTTTCTGAATCATGATTTAGTTACGTAGTTTTTATTTCAAAAATCGTTTACAGTCACACCCATCTGCTGCGTTGTGCTCTGATTGTCGCGCTGTTAATGCGCAGTATGAAAATGGCTGAGGCTGCTTTCTGTTCCGTAGCTAAACACGGGGTGTCCACTGGGGGCCGAACCGCACAATAACCCTGGGTTCAGTGCGGGGCGGCGGTGGGGTGAATGGACTGCTGTAGCCTGTTGTGGAGTTGTGAACCACTGAGGGCTACAGTGGGGACGAAGCCTGTCCATAGTTTCTAGATCCCCGGTTCCATGCAATACAATACCTTCAGTGGCTTCAATATTTAACTACCGTATATGGTGAAATCCTTCAATACTTCTTACGATACACACAGCTTATGCAGAGAAATTACCCTGTGGTTAAGTCACGAATTTTCATCATTCTTGTTTTTAATTACAGTAGTACGTTAGCTAAAAACGATAAAGTGTTGTGGTTTTCGTCTTAAGGAGCGTGTTGTGGGAGATTTGCAGTGTGTGATTTCATTAAATGACACTCGAAGCCGTTGCTCCTCTGCTCGTCTCTTTTTACGTGTGAACTGCAGCTGGCCACGTCACTGCAGGCTAGCTGTACCAGCTGACCGGCCAGTGCTGTGCAAGTTACATGCGCCGGTATCGCTGTTGTCCCATATTATCGCTAAGTCGATGTGCGCGTAACACACAACACAAAAGTACCCTTATTATCGTACTTGACAGTACTCAAGACAGCTTGGCTGCAGTCGCACGTGAAACGAAAAAATACATAGTGTAATGTTTGCATCAGGTTTATACTTATGATGAACGGATTTTAGAAACACGTCACGAGATGTTCAGTTTGTTTAGGAGACTATTTTATCAGTGGTAACTCTTTGATTTGTATTGTTATAGTTCTTGAGTAATTACTAGTATGTGTGAACGTAGTGTTCAGCTAAATTTGAGAAAAATAAAGTTTTCCTGGTTCCACTTAACTCAAAATTTCTGAGCACGGCAAATTTAAGGGAGACGGATCGGAGTACTCAGTGCGAGTAATGATCATGGTCGGTTGTATCTCAGTCAAAGGTTCGACAGGTGCTGTTTCGGACGATACAGTTATAGTTTGTGATAACCTCTGACCTGCACAGCTTCCTCCAGACAATATATCCAGCGCTCCATGGGCTGGACTTCCTTTCTCATTAGCGGTATTTCTTTCGAAGAGATGTCATCTGGTCTGCTTTGCGTTCTCCAAAGCGTTGACAGTGAAACTGTTGCGACATATTCATTCTCTATTTACTTCTTTGTGGCCTCACTGTCCCAACATTCTTACAACTTTTGCACCCCATGTTTTTACGATCAACCACTAATTCTTCTTACATAAATCTTTTTTCTGTTTCATTGTCTAAGTCAGGAAGATCACAATAGACAATGTTTAAAGAAGTAGGTTTACACGCAAGTGGCACATTTGCAGCACAAGCGAGTTCATTTACACTTTTTTCTTTCATCACCTCTGCCATTTTCTGCATCACACTTAACCAACTTAATCTTTTGCTGTGCTGGAGATGAAATTACCGCATAGGTCTAATCTTATTATTCACTTCGACTCTGAAACTCTTAATAGAATTCCACACTTCGCCTTAACCTCTTTAACACCAAATACGGAAGTGCACAAACGACATTACATCATTGCATACCAAAAAAAAGGAGCGCCTTCTCGAAATTTATTTTAAAATCTGCCTGTATAAGACTATAATTTATTTCCATGTCTCTTAACAATCACGCATGGAACGATTTCAATAATATTGTACAGGTCGGTACTCTAGTCATGTACTGAAAAGGCTGTGAGCCTGGCTGCCATAACACCTAAAAAGAATACCAATGTACTATTTTCAAAGGTCCGAGATGTAGATGAAGTCCAATATCATTACCTGCTTTGGCTGATAATTCCACTGATGTTTGATTTTTAGGCCTAAGTGAAATGTATCTCAGCTTTATATTCAGTATATATATATATATATATATATATATATATATATATATATATATATATATATATATATATATAAAGATTATGTTCAATGTGAACCATCCCCATGTCTTCCAGTTTACTCCAAAATTGAGGAAAAATAGGGTTTTGATATAAATAGAAAAATGTTGCATGTCATAGTTCAATTTATTTCATTGCAGGGAAGCCGCTTCCAGAACAACATCGGCAGCAGGTCTTCCCGAACGGCACCCTGATTGTGAAAGACATTCAAAAAGTCATAGACGAAGGTGGTTACGTATGTATAGCGACAGATCCCGACGGAAGCACTGCCAGGAGCAAACTTAATGTCCAAGTTACTGGTAAGAAACAAAGAGATGCTGTTTGCTTTCCTTTCCTGGTAGGCAGTGATAGAATCAATTTTATGTTTATCTTATCTATTGTAAAATTGAACCTCTTTTGGCCTGAACTGCAGCTACATACCTATTGGACTAAAGGTATGCTATCCAAATCTGCAGACTTGGGACTGTACGACATTGCACCAATACTAAGTTGCAGTACATTGCCTGGTGATCGCTGCTTCTTCGTTCACAATAAATGCAATGGTCTTTTGTATTTCTTAGGATGGTTTTAAAGAATGGAAAAAGAAATACATTGAGTTTATCTAGTACTTGTGAACTGGATTCGCATGTGGCAGAAGATATGTTCAAAAGTTGCTTCACCTTTCCTGATTTACATTTCTCATAGTTTCCTTGAAAGACTGTAGTGCCTGAAAGGAGGTTGCTGTGGATGATGGCATGAGCTTGTGAAAAATATTTGAGTGTTCTGCTTATGAACAAGTCTTGTAGTTACGAGTCCATATTAAGATTCTGGATCCGTAGTGATAACGCCCAAAAAGATAGGGAAATACGGAAGCGTCCGATCCCACCCATCTGCTTTGACCCATGACGTCACAAATATGGCGGAAACGACAATTCCAATATGGCGCATATAAAGTCGTTACATACACATTATAAAGACGAAAATACATCGAAATACAAGCACACACACGTTTCACAAAAAGCCTAATGACTCTAACGGGACAAGCGCGGGAACTTGGGGGTTTTTGGGTGGGGACAAACTAAATATATACAAATTTAGACACCCACCCCCATACAAAACCACGTAAAACGACGAAAAAAATCGACATCACAAAACTCACCAAATACCACTAAACACAATATTATCTGAATCGGACATTTCCTTTGACTTATATGGATCTACAGCAAATGCCTATCCAATAAATTGGGATCGAACACTTCCCTTGACCTATATACCTCAACAGCAGCTCCCGATCCCATCTCCCAATACAGATACAAATACCAACATACACCGCCAAACATTGCGAACAGACACGTCCCTTGACTTACATAGATCTACAGCAGCTCCCGATCCCATAAATTAGGATCGAACACTTCCCTTGACCTACATAGCTCAAGAGCAACTCCCGATCCCATATCCCATTACAAAAACCAACATACTCCACCGAACATTGAGATTGAACACTTCCCTCCAACTATATAGCTCAACAGCAGCTCCCAATCCCATAAGTTAGGATCGACCACTTCCCTTTACCTATGTAACTCAAAATCATTTCCCAATACCAATACCAACCTTCACAGCCACAAATTTCAATGAAACACTTCCCTAGACCCCAACACACAACACATACACCGAAAACAAAAAAATAAAAACTTACCACAAAAAAGTTCCAGCCCCACAAACTAGATTGGCCACCACAATCACACACAAATGCGCGCGACACACACACACACACACACACACACACACACACACACACACACACACACGCACACACACACACACACAAACCAACGAAAATATACTAAACCAAAAGCAAAACCCAACCTAACCACACCTCAACACCCCCCAAACCAACCCAACCTCCCCTCTCACCCCAAAATAAAAAACCCACAAACAAAAACCAAATGCAACATTAAAAAATCTCAATCACACACTACAACTCCACAAAAACTTCAACAAAATAGATCCTCCACAACTAATACAAAAAACAAACACAATCCCCCTCCCACCTTAACAAATACTCTAGCACAAAATAAACCACCCACCCCACCCTGAGCCGCAGCCAACTACCCACCTACTAAGACCACCCTAACTAATCACTTTCGGCCTTTTACCCACAGCTCTTAAGAAAACCCGAACAACGCAATAACCCTCTGGGACACTCTTTCGCCAACAGTACTCATCTAAATGAGACTGAAGGTTGGAAAAGCGCCTCTTCCCCCTCCCAAGAACTGACTTAACTGCCCCCCACATGCCCTCTATTGTATTGGTACAAGACCCTGTCTCATAATTCTTAAACTATAAACTATGATTCACTACTAAATGATTAAATCCCCTCTCACCCAACCCCCTAAATGAAGAAAAAGCATCAGAAACTATTGTGGAGCCCAGCTCTATATATTCCTCAATTAACCCCACTAATTTGGCCTTTGACCTCCCTTCCACAACCCGAAAAACACATTCGGAACCCTCACCCTCCGGAACAACAGCCCCCCACACCCAAAGACCAGCCACAGACTTCCCCCTCCCATACTTCCTTTTCCCAAACTGTTACTTGTCCACCTCCACAACAACCCCATGCCCCCCGCAACTTACCCCTGTACTTAATAAATTCTGAACACACTTCATGACAAAAAGAATACCAATCCAGAACCCTCCTCTCACTCACACCAGTCTCATGCGCGCAAAAACTCTGTGGGGATCTATAACAAAAATAATAAGTAACAAGCACAATCTCGCGCATGCCCAGCCTAGACTTCTCGAACCAGGCACCATGCCGTATGGAACACCATATGTCTTCTTTCCGACAGCGCCACGTATAACCGTCCCTGGTCCGAGAGGCCGGAACTTTAACCAACTTCATTTCTTCACGGCACACACTGCACTTCACCACCTCGGCAATTAAGCCAAAAAGCTGCAGGAACTTAATCAGCTCTAAAGGTGTGTCCCCCATCATAGCCCTCAAATGAGAACTATTTATCTTATCTTTCATATCCATTCCTGAACAAAAAACAACAACCCATTAAATTTAATAACAATACCACACAATGTACAGCGATCATCACTGCATTAACCTTCGCACAAAACCACAAAACCGTTAACTGACTGAAACAAATTCCACTTCAAAAATACACAAACAGTACTCGACACTGAGCAACAGCAAACTGAGGCCAATACACCAAACAAATGAAAACCCTGAACATACCACCAGAGGGCACAACAAACCACAACATGACGACATCTACAAACACGCCACACTCACAAACCAAACTCCGCGCCGTCATGACGTCACACACAACACCCTTACGTCACGGGTCAGAGCCGATGCGTGAGATCGGACGCTTCTTTCGACCCAAAGATAGGGTACATTACAAATTATAATCTCTAATGGAGGGAAGAAAAAAAAAAAAAGAAAAAAAAAACATTGCATCATGGTTGGGTTGGAAGCAGAAAGGAAGATCCCTGTTTAGTATACTGCTATGCTTGTACTTGTGATCTACAAGTGACATTCCTGCAAGTGATATAGTATTCCAGTAAAAAGAACACTGTCATTGAATTTGGGGCACAGCAAGGGCAATCTCAGCTTACTAATATCACGTCAGTTAGTGACAAATGAAGGTTATCAGACAAGGCCAGTGAAATTTGGCTTGCATAGTTTGCTGTAGAGCATGATTTATCTCTTCATGTTGTTTAACTCTAGCTGTACCCATTCACACATTACGTGTCTCACTGTCAATCTGCGTAAATGGAAAAGGAAGAAAAAAAGAAACCACATATTTATAATATGTATGGGAATTGGGTATACATCCTCCAAACCTTGCCCCCTGAACCTGTCCAATCTCCTCCTCCCCTCTTTTTGCTTATGTCCTCCTCCTCCTACCTCTCTCTGCCCATCATTTCCTCCCCTCACCCCGTCAATGTTCTTCTCCCTCCTCTCTCTCCAACTCCCCTTCTCACATCTCTCCATCCATTACCTCCTTCCCGCTCTCTATATCCATTTCCTCTCGCCATTTTGTGTATCACACCCCCTCCCCCTTCACATTGAGCCTTGTTCATTGTTACTGTAAGTTCACATTATGTAGTAGTATTCTAATCATAAGCCAATAAACCAGAAATACAATTTTCCTGTTTTCTGTAAAAACGTCTGTGGTGAAGAAAACAAAACAGTACTTTGTTGTTCATACAAATTATGTTGAAAAATATATATAGTGGGAAAGAATATAGCATATGTATAGGGGAGAAGCAATCTGTCTAATAGTTTAGATGCCCTTCTATCATACGTAAAGGCCCAGCGGTACCAACCAGCCACCATGTTATCCTCAGCCCAGAGGCATTTCGGCCTTCATGGCCTGTTTGGGCAGAGTTTAGTTTTTTATCATAGTTAAGACTGCCTGCAACAAAGGAAGCAATATATATTTCAAAATGTGAACTAAATCGGTCAAGAACTTTCTGATATTATTGCCAACCTTTTGATATTACACATTATGTATGTCTGTCTATTTACATGTTGTTTGCATGTAGAAATATATATCGTACAATCGTCCAAATGTTCATTAGAGTAATGTGTAAAAATTGGAAGTATATTAGTCAAGTATTTGGCAACAGTGTTTCCCCTCTATTTATTACTTAAGATCTCGAAATGATTGTGACAGATTTACTTTAAAAAATGAATGTTCATCAGAATATTGTGAAAAATTTTAATTAAAACTGTCAAGATTGTATCGAGGTTTTTGGTAATATTTTCTCTATGTTTAAAAATGTGTATGTGAAAGGAAATACCCATTCACATGCAGTGTTTTCTAAATTTCAACGAAGTAGCCTTCTCGAATTTTGTGATCATAAACATATGCATACTGAGATTTCATATGCAAAGCTTTTTTGAAACTCACATGTGTCACGATTCTTAACTCACAGATCACAAAACATGTTCATTGTGACGGAATAAAAGCAGCTTCAATCATAAATAATGTTATATGCAAGACAAGTTTAATGTATGTAATTGAAAAGAAAAATAAATTTAGCCTCATTGTTGTATTATCAGATATGGGTTGCATAAACCATTTGTTTGTGACACTACGTGTTCAGAAAGAAGGTAGCAAAATACCTGACACTTTTGTAGAACTGGTTTCGCCTCCTGATGCTACTAGTGAGACATTATATCAAACAATTCCTTACAAAATAGGGTATATTAAGTTTCGCAGTGGACGGAGCATACGCTAGATTTGAAGCAGAGATGTTATGTTATCTCCGCTTTTGGCCCTAGATGTGCAGTGAACCAGCTTTACTGCCACACCTATTCACCATGTCCCAGGAAGAGGCTTGGTGATAGGAACTGATTAGAGTTGTTTTGTCGGTGATGTGCATTTTACCATACCTCACTAAATGTTACAAACAAACTCTTTTATCTTTAATGTCCGTGCTGGTAGTACAGCTCGATCTCCAACCCTGAATGATACACACTCTGGTAATATGTATGTTGTGCAACGATGTGAACTGCATGAAACAAAAAGGTTGCGCCTCCTAACAGTTACCGGCATAATCTGTGGAGTGGAGTGTCTTTTGTGGACGGATGAAAGACAACCAAGAAATGAACGAATGAACAAAAACGTCATGTACATGTCTGTGGGAGTCATGTTAACTCAACTCATGAGGTCCGTGGCGAAAAAGATAATAGGTGTGTGTTGGGGTTTCCTTGTCCAGCTTGCGCTGGCCACCTGGTTTCTCTCGTGCGGCCCAGTGCCCGTCACACAGTTGTCAAAATTTGGCATAATGATAAATCCATTGAGTGGGCCAGCGAATGCTGGGCACTGCTTGCTTGTGTCAGCTGTGACTGCGGATCCATCATTCATGTGTTTCTGTGGCACAGCTGCCACACACATCCCCCTCAGAGAGCAGAGCTTCATAGCTGCAAGAATGTGTGGTGATTGGTCTGTGGTGCGTGTGTGTTTAGAGTTTGCACACTGTGTGGTGATGTCAGTGTGAGTGGGATGGTGGTGGCTCAGTCTGTGGTTGAAGGGTGGCAACCTGTGATGTCAGCATGTGGTCAGGCGAGTGTGCAATGGGCGTGTCCTTGGACGGTCGGCTAGTGACAGCAGCAGCGGCCAGTGCTGGCTACAATCTGTCCATAGCAACACGCAGCCTAGGTGCAAGGCTGTGAGTCACTTGAAGGGTGCGTCGAAGGCTGATGCACTGATAGCTTAATAATGATACAGTGTGTTCACTAGTGATATAGATAACGCACTACAATAAAATGAAGTTCACCATTTGAATTGTTCAGAATGAAATCTAGAATGACCGATCAAATGTTCATGAGTTGCACTGTCCAACAAGTTTGCCAGTGGATCAGTCGCAGAAGCACAGTGTGGCACTCGATCTGACCTCAACCTTCGAATCAGTGCAGTAATAGAGATTGCATTTTAAATGTAAAATTGCATGAGTGCTGTGTTGCCAGGACTCGAATGCAGGTTCTAGAGCTGTGATGGATGAGCCCAGCAGCATGGAGGCATTGTCTGGAGCTTTCCAGTGCTTGACCAGAGATACTGGCTGCAAGCACGGTCAGCTAGAGACAGGGTCTATACAGCAGACGGCAGCTGGAGGGTGCCAAATTCTAACAAGGTTTTGCAGCTTGGGTGCATGCTTACTGTGTCACACAGTGTAGCATTCTGATGATGCAGCGTAGACTTTCGTAGTGTATGTGGCGGCCAGTGCATGCGATTGATGTAGCCCGTTGGTGGCTGTAGTAGGAGTGACCCGTGCACCTGAGATGGGCATGGTCCAGGCGGAAGTGTTTGCTGCCTGGTCAAGGTGGTGGAAGGTGCACGTGGTGGCTAAAGCCGTGCATCATCGTTGGCTAAGGGTGCAAGCTCTGCTTGACTTCTGGCTGAGGGAATGTTGTCTTTTGTCAGATCTTCTGCTGGGTCAAATAAGTGGATGGCTGCTGGTGTGGGCAAGACTAAGCCATATTGATGCAGTCAGTTAAGAATCCAGACTGCTTCCCTTTGCACTCAATGTCCAGCACTTCTCTCCATGGGTGACCATATGATGCAGTCTGGAGCAGGGCAACCAGAGGGGTGCACAACATGACATGCATGTAGTGCTGCAGGTCAGCATGCATGAAGACTTTACCGGTGCCAATTCTTGCTAGTGCATGTGCTCAGAGGCCAGTCACATAAGGTGCGCAGACATTCTGCCAGGGTCTACAAATAAACCTGGGACTGCAAGAGGTTGTTTGTAAACAAGATTGGTACAAGTCTGTGGTGTCACCGCCAGACACCACACTTGCTAGGTGGTAGCCTTTAAATCGGCCGCAGTCCATTAGTATACGTCGGATCCACGTGTCGCCACTGTCAGTGATTGCAGACCGAGCGCCACCACATGGCAGGTCTAGAGAGACTTCCTAGCACTCGCCCCAGTTGTACAGCCGACTTTGCTAGCGATGCTAGACTGACAAACTACGCTCTCATTTGCCGAGACGATAGTTAGCATAGCCTTCAACTATGTCATTTGCTACGACCTAGCAAGGCGCCATTACCAGTTTATATTGAGATTATGTATACAGAAGGGCGATGTTCTCCAATTATGGAGTAAAGTTAAGTATTCCAGCATTTACGTTCTTTTCTTGATAGAATAACTCCTTGATCTGTTCCAGACCTCATGCCAGTCTGCGTGAGCTTAAACGCGTGCATTTCGGCCTCCTCTAGCAACACGGTGTTGGCTCTTCTGCCAACACAGAAAAGTCGCTTACATCTCCTTCAGTACTACTCGCAGGTCCAGTAGCACCAGTGGTAGTGCCTCCATGCAAACAGTGTCGTCTCATATGAAGGTGGCTTTCATAGTCCTGTGGAGCTGTTTGACCATGCCATTTGATGCCAGCTGTTAGGTTGTGGTCCTGTGTAATTGGACATCACACAGGCGATGTTCGAGAACCATGTGTAGTCGAACTGAAAGCTGTGATCTGTTGTCCTGTGACTGGGGCATTTGAAGTGTGCTATCCAGGTGTCAATGAAGGTGGTGGAGACTGTCTCGGTGGTTATGTCCACAATGGGCATTGCCTCCAGCCAGCAAAGTGACACGGTCCACTGTAGTTAGTAGATAGCACTTGTCTTGGGAGAGAGGGAGCGGGCCAACGAGGCCTACATGGAAATGTGCAAATTGGCATGTGATGTCGGGAAGGTGTGCACAGGTGTGCCTCCTGACTTTGGCGCATTAGCAAGCAATTGTTGGCTTCTAATGGTGGAGGAAGTATTTAACCGCCGTGTATACTGCAAGAAATTTCCAGTCATAAGCACTCAAAGTGCATTGCGATTCCGATGGCTTCTAAGAGAAAAAGTGAAGCGGCTGCCAGCTCCTGTTGACATGTTGTTGTAGTGCCACACCAATGGCAGTCTGGCTAGCGTCCACTTCTATGGCTGTGTCCACATCGTGTTGCAGGTGCATGAGCAGTGTCACTCATGGGAAATTCAGTTTTGACTCCATGAAGCTCTGCTCCAGTATGTCCACCAAAGGTCGTAAACAGACTCTCAAAAAGACCAAAGGTCTTTACGATAGTCATTTTCTGAATGCCTTTGGGTGCTACTTGAATTTGTGTGTACGGCTTTGTGCAGTCTAGTCAAGACATAGCTAATATCTTGAAGGTATGGTACCGGATATTGATCTGGCACTGTTTGTGAATTATGGGTGTGTGAGTCCTCTCAGGGGAACCACAAATTGTGTGTTTTTGGAACTAAATGTAATGCAGATGATGATGGGCTGCTTGATGGCCAAACAATGGCTTGTCATCCACCATTGAATGCTTAATGTCCTTTGGTGCATCACCTGGGAGGGTGAGTCTAGGAAATTTTTTCAGTATGAGGTCCAGAGTGCTTAAACAGCCATTGGTTAAGAATTTTCAACTGTCAGCAGATATTTTAACTCCATCCAATTTTAAGTCAGTCAATGTGAAATGTCAGCTATCTTTATTGCATCAAAATATTCGAGGACTGAGAAATAAAATTAATGAATTAACTATCTGCATAGATGAATTAGAGTCTTCAAACCCAGCTGACATAATCTGCCTCTCTGAACATCATGTGACCACTGGTATAGAACTTTTAAGTGTTACAGGGTTTAGGTTAGCATCTCACTATTGTAGATCAGAAATGGAGAAAGGAGGAGTTGCCACATTCATCAGGAACTGTCATAAATTTAAGAACATAGACATTCATAAATTTTGCCTAGAACAGCATATGGAAGCATGTGCAACAGAATTAGATTTTCACAAAAAATCTTTCATAATATTAAGTGTATATCGAGCACCTGCAGGTAACTTTAATCTGTTTGTAAACCACCTTGAAGCTGTACTGGCCCATTTAACAACCAAAAACAAAGAAATAGTGGTTGCTGGTGATTTCAATGTAGATTTCCTTAAAGACTCTCCCAATAAGAACCTATTTGAGTTAGTAACACTATCATTCAACTTAATTCCCACAGTAAAGTTCCCCACTAGGATAACCACTTGCTCACAAACAGCCATTGATAATATCTTTATAGAAAAGTCAAATGAACAAAATTATATTACAAAACCAATAGTCAATGGCCTCTCAGACCATGACATGCAGTTCCTTCTGTTAAATGTTAATACTGAACAGGATATAAAATCTGTTAAATCTGAGCTCAAGAGGGTAATCAGTAAGCCAAAAATTGATTATTTTAGGACACTCCTCAGAGACATTCACTGGACTGATGTTTACAGTGCTCATGGCATGAATGAAAAATATAACATTTTTGCTAATAAAGTGCTTACCTTATTTGAACACTGCTTTCCCCCAAAACTTACCAAGGTTAGAGCAAAGTCTACAAAGAAGCCATGGATTACTCGAGGAATAGGGGTATCTTGTAAAACAAAAAGAAAACTGTATCTGTCAATCCGAAACATTTCCAATGTTGATGCTATAGCACATTATAAGAAATACTGCAAAATATTAAAGACTGTAATACGGATGTCAAAGCAAATATATTACAAGGAAAAGATAGTCATATCAGATAACAAAATAAAGACAATATGGGATATAGTGAAGGAGGAGACCGGTAGAACCAGACATGAAGAGGAACAAATAGCATTAAGAGTAAATGATGCATTGGTGACAGATGTGTATAGTGTTGCAGAACTTTTTAACAAACATTTTATAACTGTTACTGAAAAGATGGGGTTGTCAGGTTCGGTAGATGCTGCTATGGATTACCTTAGACCAGACATTTCAAGTAACTTCCATAATATGAATTTGACCCTCACTACCCCAACAGAAATAATGTCCATCATAAAATCTTTAAAATCAAAAACATCTAGTGGGTATGATGAAATATCAACAAAGTTAATTAAAGAATGTGATTCTGAGCTAAGTAACATATTAAGCTATCTGTGTAACCAGTCGTTTATCAGTGGAATATTTCCCGAATGGCTGAAATATGCTGAAGTTAAGCCACTGTTTAAGAAGGGAGATAAAGAAATAGCATCAAATTTCCGTCCAATTTCACTGTTGCCAGCATTCTCAAAAATTTTCGAAAAGGTAATGTACAGTCGTCTTTATAACCATCTTATCTCAAATAACATACTGTCAAAGTCACAGTTTGGATTTCTAAAAGGTTCTGATATTGAGAAGGCTATCTACACTTACAGTGAAAATGTACTTAATTCATTAGACAAAAAATTGCAGGCAACTGGTATATTTTGTGATCTGTCAAAGGCATTTGACTGTGTAAATCACAATATCCTTTTAAGTAAACTAGAATATTATAGTGTAACAGGAAATGCTGCAAAATGGTTCAAATCTTATATCTCTGGCAGGAAACAAAGGGTGTTATTAGGAAAGAGACATGTATCAAGCTATCAGGCATCATCCAACTGGGAACTAATTACATGTGGGGTCCCACAAGGTTCCATTTTGGGGCCCTTACTTTTTCTTGTGTATATCAATGACCTTTCATCAGTAACATTACCAGATGCCAAGTTTGTTTTGTTTGCTGATGATACAAACATTGCAATAAATAGCAAATCAAGTGTAGTCTTAGAAAGATCAGCCAATAAAATATTTGTAGACATTAATCACTGGTTCCTAGCCAATTCTTTGTCACTAAACTTCGAAAAAACACACTACATGCAGTTCAGAACTTGTAAGGGGTGTCCCAAGAGTATATGTCTAACATATGATGACAAGAAGATAGAAGAAGTGGACGGTGTTAAATTCTTGGGATTACAGCTTGATAATAAATTCAACTGGGAGGAGCACACCACAGAACTGCTGAAGCGTCTTAACAAATCTCTGTTTGCAATGCGAATTTTGTCAGACATAGGGGATATAAAAATGAAAAAGCTGGCATACTATGCTTACTTTCATTCCATAATGTCATATGGGATTATTTTCTGGGGTAATTCATCAAGCCAAGCTAAAGTTTTCCGGGCACAAAAACGTGCAGTAAGAATTATATGTGGTGTGAACTCAAGAACATCCTGCAGAAGCCTGTTTAGGGAACTAGGGATACTAACTACAGCTTCCCAATATATTTATTCCTTAATGAAATTTGTCATTAAAAATATATCACTTTTTCAAACCAACAGCTCAATTCATGGAATCAATACTAGAAATAAGAATAATCTTCACAAGGATTTAAAGTCACTTAGTCTTGTACAAAAAGGTGTGCATTATTCAGGAACACACATTTTCAATAACTTGCCAGCAGCCATAAAAAGCTTAACAACCAATGAAATTCAGTTTAAGAGAAGCCTAAAGGATTTATTGGTGGCCAACTCCTTCTACTCCATTGATGAATTTCTGAGGAAAACCAACTGATTTGTATATAAGTACAACATAACTTCTGCACAATTTCAGTGCAGTAATGTGTTCACTGAAAATTTGTGTGTGTGTGTGTGTGTGTGTGTGTGTGTGTGTGTGTGTGTAAGTATAATCTAACTTCTGCACCATTTCAGTGCAGTAATGTGTTCATTGTAAATAAGTATTACAGTAGTTGTATTACATGTTTCTTACCTTATAAATAAATATAAAACTTTTTTATTTTAAATTCAGTGCAATAGTATTTGTAAAATGACTCTTAGTGTTCATTAAAAAATGACGATCATTCCACTTGGGAAATGTGGAATGGTACATTTAGCTTATTTGTTTTAGTTTAAATATTTGTCATGTATTGTTGTTTTTCTGACATGTTCCACATCCTGGAGGACCTCCTCACTACGGATCAATTGGAATGAAAGTAAATCTAATCTAATCTAATCACAGGTTTTACACCATACAATGCGGCCTGCTGGTACTGTCCTGTTATCTTCAAATTTGTTCCTGCATCCATGAGCTGGGGATTTGAGATATCAGTTAGCAGCATGTAGTGGCTGAGAAAGTCGGCCACCAGGTTTGGCTCATTAACATCAGCCACAGTAAATGTCCATGAGAATGTGCAGCATAGTCAGAGTTCTAAATTGCAGTTCGTGTGCCATACGTTTTAATGCCTGAATTGTTCACTGCAGTGAGAGTGCCTCAACCCACCTGTGGTCTCATCATGGAATTGGGGAATATCGAGAGGTCCGAACCTGTGGCATGAGGTACCTCATGCCCTCCATGTGTTGTGCTGTGAAGGGACGCCTAGATAATGAACTGCAGCAGGTTACATACAGGCCTGGTTGCAGCTGGCATTCAGCTGCACTGAGGGAGGATGGCTATAGCTTCATCGTTGAAGTATGCGTGGTGGCAGCAGAAGTCGCTTGGTGACTGTTCTGCTATGAGTGCGTTACTGTTAGAATGGCTGGAGCTGCATTGTTGGTTGCGCAAGCCGGCCCTGTGTCTGTGAAAGCTGCCAGTTGTGAGGTCAGCTTGTGAACTAGCTGATACGGGTCAGCATTCCTGACAGGGGCTGTAGGACGTGCGTGCTGCTGCGGGGGAGGGGGGAGAACACTTTCGTAAGCTGCCGTGGCAGTGGTGCTAAGTGCCGTAGCATTCCGATGGCTTCTAAGAGAAAAAGTGAAGCGGCTGCCAGCTCCTGTTGACATGTTGTTGTAGTGCCACACCAATGGCAGTCTGGCTAGCGTCCACTTCTATGGCTGTGTCCACATCGTGTTGCAGGTGCATGAGCAGTGTCACTCATGGGAAATTCAGTTTTGACTCCATGAAGCTCTGCTCCAGTATGTCCACCAAAGGTCGTAAACAGACTCTCAAAAAGACCAAAGGTCTTTACGATAGTCATTTTCTGAATGCCTTTGGGTGCTACTTGAATTTGTGTGTACGGCTTTGTGCAGTCTAGTCAAGACATAGCTAATATCTTGAAGGTATGGTACCGGATATTGATCTGGCACTGTTTGTGAATTATGGGTGTGTGAGTCCTCTCAGGGGAACCACAAATTGTGTGTTTTTGGAACTAAATGTAATGCAGATGATGATGGGCTGCTTGATGGCCAAACAATGGCTTGTCATCCACCATTGAATGCTTAATGTCCTTTGGTGCATCACCTGGGAGGGTGAGTCTAGGAAATTTTTTCAGTATGAGGTCCAGAGTGCTTCACAGGTTTTACACCATACAATGCGGCCTGCTGGTACTGTCCTGTTATCTTCAAATTTGTTCCTGCATCCATGAGCTGGGGATTTGAGATATCAGTTAGCAGCATGTAGTGGCTGAGAAAGTCGGCCACCAGGTTTGGCTCATTAACATCAGCCACAGTAAATGTCCATGAGAATGTGCGGCATAGTCAGAGTTCTAAATTGCAGTTCGTGTGCCATACGTTTTAATGCCTGAATTGTTCACTGCAGTGAGAGTGCCTCAACCCACCTGTGGTCTCATCATGGAATTGGGGAATATCGAGAGGTCCGAACCTGTGGCATGAGGTACCTCATGCCCTCCATGTGTTGTGCTGTGAAGGGACGCCTAGATAATGAACTGCAGCAGGTTACATACAGGCCTGGTTGCAGCTGGCATTCAGCTGCACTGAGGGAGGATGGCTATAGCTTCATCGTTGAAGTATGCGTGGTGGCAGCAGAAGTCGCTTGGTGACTGTTCTGCTATGAGTGCGTTACTGTTAGAATGGCTGGAGCTGCATTGTTGGTTGCGCAAGCCGGCCCTGTGTCTGTGAAAGCTGCCAGTTGTGAGGTCAGCTTGTGAACTAGCTGATACGGGTCAGCATTCCTGACAGGGGCTGTAGGACGTGCGTGCTGCTGCGGGGGAGGGGGGAGAACACTTTCGTAAGCTGCCGTGGCAGTGGTGCTAAGTGCCGTAGCCAGCATGTCATGCAACCATGTCGTTATATTTACAGTGGCAACCTGATTCTCCTCTGTCTGGGCTGCTATTACCACCAACTTCTGATCGGGAAGGCTGCACACCCAGATAGTGCATAGCAGTGAGTCTGGTACCATGTCAGATTGCGTGAGGCTCTGCAAGTGGTGGAGGAACTGGGAATCTCTCCGGTCATTGCATTCCTATTGGCACAGTAGTTTGTGTGCCTATTGTTCCTTGGACTATGAGGTCTGACAAATCAATTCTTCCTTCAGTCATTTTTAAGAGGATAGCATCAACAAGGCAGTGATTATATGTTGTATTTCGGTCACATAGTTTTGGTCAAGCTGGCTCGCTACGTGCCTGAATTTTGCAGGGTCATGGGATATGTATTACATATGAAGGCCGCCTCCACGTAGGTGAACCACATGAGTGGCTCGCAGAGCCAGAAGGGAGGCAGCCTGATCAAATCTCATCCAGTGCTTGCTGCCACTCCAGAAATAGTAGGAGACATAGGTGTGGTGAGGTTTTGCGTGTCGAAATTCTCGCAAGCTGTCAGTGGATGTACAGAGTGCATGAATCCAGAGTGCACCTGTGACTCACTCCCTAGGTTCTGCGCACGAGCAGGTGTTCTATAGTCTTTAATCATGTTAGCTCAGGGTCAAGTTCTCGTATGAGGGGAAAACACACAGTGGACATACCACAATACCGGCCAAAACAAAAAAAGGAAAAAAAAAAAGAAACGCTAGAAGTTCCGCGAGCAAAGCAGGCATACAAAAAAGGAAAAAAAAAGACAATATATGTGTTTAACCAAAAATGTCAAAAGTTTGTCTGCAGAATACTGTTACATTTTAGCCTCAGATCATATAGGGGTCACCACTGAAAGGGGGATGTGCTGTTATCACTGTGTACGGTCCTATCACATGCAGTGAAGTGGTTTTACTGCCGCACCCATGCACTGTGTCTGTGGAAGAGGCTTGGTGATGGGAATCAATGAGAGTTGCTTGGTCAGTTATGTACAATTATTTTTCCTTGCCTTGCTAGATGTTATAAGCAAACCCTTACCTTTAATGTCCATGCTGGTGCATTGCACTAGTGAAACAGCTCCATCACTGATCCTGGAGGGTACACACACTGATGATAAGCAAGTTGCGTGACTGTGTAAACTGCTTGGAACAAAGGTTGCATCTTCAAATCTTCGCTTTCTGGTGCAACCCATGCAGTGTTCTGTCTTTTGTAGACAGATGAAAGACACCGCGAAACAAACAAATGAATCAAACTTCGCCTATGTGTTTCTAGGGAGTTGTGTTAAATTGACTCACATGGTCCACAGTGAGAAAGGCAGGAGGTGTGTGTCACACTGTCTTGTCTAGATTGCACAGGCTGCCTTGTCTTGTGCAAGCTGTTGCACCTCACACTGTTGCCAGAATATATTGTAACAAGTTAACATTCATGGGCCAGCAAATGCCGGGCACTCTTTGCTTGTTTGGCTGTGACCACAGGTCCTCTGTTCTGTGGTAGAGAACAGTTGGGTCATTCCTTGTCTTGCTTTCCTTAGGTAAGATAGCTCAGGACTGTTCTTGATGAGATGCAGATGCCATTCAGGTGCAGTATGCACTTCTCGTGCATGCTTAACTCTTCCTAGAGATATAGAAGTCATAGGGTGGAATGCATGTAAATATTTTGCAGTGCAGCTTGAAATGTCTCGGTGAACTGAGTTACAGAACGCTTTAATGGTGAAACCAGACAAATTACTTCATGCCAGCTAGAAATCTCTCTCTCTCTCTCTCTCTCTCTCTCTCTCTCTCTCTCTCTCTCTCTCTCTCGCTCGCTCGCTCTCTCCCCCTCCCTCTGTCCAGGCTTCTTGCGCAGTATGATGCCCTGAAAATTTTTTTATTGATGTTGCGACTAATGACACACTTCGAGAAAGTGAGACAGTATTGTAGGAATTTAATTATAAAACTGTGGTGTTCTTTCTTATCTTTCTGGATTTGTGTTGCTTATTGCCAACATACTTTCCATTTAAGATGCTGTCAGAATCCCCTCAAACCCACAGGATGTATTGTGACATTAAGGAAACAGTGATAACTGTATTGTAATGTTACATGAAGAAAAATCATGTAAAACCAATACCCCCGAAAGTTGTTCGTAACCAGTATCATAATCCCTGTCATTACAAATCTCTTGGTTAATTGCATGTACTTGCTGACATTTGACCCAATTTGCATTAGGACCAAGAGTTTCTAAGTTTAATTAAAAATGACATTCAAGAAATTGGCACTAGATGGAAGCTATTGGAATATACATAGATAGGAATGAACAGTAATTATGGGGCTGGATCCTGGAATACAGTCCCTAAGTCAAACCAGGGAGATGGTACACCTATATCCTCCAAGTTATCAACCATGATGATGCATTTGTGGTACACCTAAATCCCCTAAGTTATCATGCATAATGATGCATTTGTGCATATCCCTCTTGTCAGCTCGTGTGGAGAGACTATTTTCAGCAATAAACAGTATAAAAATCAAGCTAAAAAACAGATTCAGCTTGAGAATAATTACAGGAATTTCAGCAGCGAAAAATAAATGGGATATCTGCATTCTGCCATGTTTTACCTATCAGCACATAACTTCTACGTCTGATGAGTAATGACATCTACAAGAAAGTTGGGGATAAACAGGAAGAAGCCTACATTTGTGAGATAAATTACATAACTTTTTCTTAATCTTCTCTGTTATATTTAGGTAAATCATAATTTTATATTCTCTAGTATTGCACTCCTATCTGCTGAAATGTTTAATCTAACCCAAAACCAAATTAAGAGAAAAACAGTGCCTGTTTTGTGCATTCACCTTCGTATGAGCGGAGTATTAATACACTGCAATATTCTGTGATAGTGAATCACTTTTAATGACACAATCGATTTACCCTTCAGCCTGTCTGCCCAATTTTGTGCATTTTGATGACCAGTCTGACTAAGCTTTTTGGTGATAATATACAGGCAAGTATTTTGTGCTGTACCTATTAGGCTTCGGAAATGTTATGTGATGTATGCTATGGTAGCATGATTGAATATGCTGTTTGAGTTCAGTGATACACACAAACTGATACCAAGAAGAATGTATTACAGTGAACACAAGCTGGTAGTGAATACGAACTTGTCCCTCACCGGAGTGTAAGATAGATGTGCAAATGCCTTTTGACATAGAGCTCCACCACATTTTTAAAGGTGGTTGACAGCTGTAGTACTGTCTTCAAAAATCACACTGGTGATGTTTCTGTGATAGAGTAGAAATGCATGCAATTTAGCTTCAGTGTACATGTGGAGAAATAATTGACATTACCAAGCTACACACATAAATAGTTGTTCAACCATGCACTAGACCTTCACCTTTTTGTCTGAGATGTATTGCCTTGATATAAACGAAAAGTCTTGTGGTAGTCCAGACAGCAAACTACTAAATTTGTAGTCAACACTTGATGAAGACAACTGAGGAAGCTATCAATGTATTGTGTAAAGATAAAAGGAACAAATCAGAAACAATCAATTTCTCCAGTTAAGTCTTGAGGGTCACATTATAATCAGTTCCATTCTCCAGTGCCAACTAAGGTTCTCACAAGTTTCGCTTTATAAGCTCAGAGTGAACAGCACTTGACAGGCTCTGTAGAACAGCCTAATTTTTCAGGGGAATAATTCATTGTACAGTATAAGAAAACCATTTCAAATTAGAAGAAGAAAGACCACAAATAATGGTGATAACACTTCATGTAATAAATGTATCAACAGATATATAAGAAATCCATGTCGAACAGTCAGCACCGTTAAAAAATGTCCTATATTTTGCTCTTCATTGCACAAGACATGGTGACAGGATGAACTTTTTAAACATTTCTTACAAAAAATCAGGTATATTTTATGAAAGACAGCATGTTGACTGTGGATATTTCCCCTATTAGTATGGGAAATGAATCTAAAATCTAATCTCTCTACAGCGGTTTTTAGGTTTCATTTCCAACGATTGGAAATAAAACTGCTATACATACAGTCTATGGACTTTTATTTACAAAAATGTACAGTCTGAGAAATTTTTAAGGGTTTTGCAGCAGGACAGGTTGTGCGCAGAGAAACAATTTTTAAGTAGAAATTCAATACCTTTTGCTGTTTCTGAGTTAATTAGCATTGAAATTAGCCAATTCAAGTAGCACATGAGAGACAGTGGTGCCAAAATTTTCTTTGTGTGCTTTCCTCAAACTGAACAAGAGAATGATACATAAATTGGACATGGGTTGGTAGTAAGGATCAAGCCCAAGCCAAAGTCTGAGCAGTCTCGTGCACTATCATCTATGTTATGAGAACAACTGCCACTAACTGTATCTGCTGGGCTCCATGAATTTGTGTGCACAATAGCCTGATTGGCTAACTTCAGTGCTGATCAACTCGGAAATGGTGCAATGTATCAAATTTTTCCTTAAATATTATTCTTCAGCATTGGCTAACTTCAATGCTCAATCAACTCGGAAATGGTGCAATGTTTCAGATTTTTTCTTAACAATTATTCTTCAGCAGAACCTATTCTGCAACAGCCTTACAAGCTTTTGCAAACGGTTTCTGACCAACTTGTATATCTTGCACTGTTTCTTGTACACCGCATCAATCCATTATGGATCTGTTAAAAATGTGACAAGTTCTTCATTTCTTGCATCTCCAATACTATTCCCCTTGTATGATGTGTCCCACAGACATCTCCAGTCTTTAAACTTGTCTTTAAACTTCTCTGGAAACTCTGTCATCAATGTTTTTGCGGCCTCACTCTGTGTCATTGTAGCTGTATTTGAACTGCGTGTAATGGCATGCGCATTGACAAGAAGTGGAACCTTTGTCAGATGCTTGGCACATTATTGCTACACAGCGCATGATTTGTTGGGCTGAAGTGGAGTGCAGATTGGCTGTCAGGTGGTCATATGAAGCAACTGCACAACAGCAATAATAATAATAATAATAATAAAATTGGGCAGTTGAATGGCCAACAACCTTACACATGTACAATTTATTGGTCAGTCAGCTGATGAATTGGTAATTGTGTAGGACCCTCTAACTACAAATTCTTTCAAGTTTCCTGTGTTCATGGACAAAATTTCTGTTTCCTCTGGTAGATAGCATAGCTATAGTGATGTTTCAAAATCGCATCTCTAACTGATGTACCCTACAAGCATCAAATCATTATCAACTTCCTTATTTTGTAGGAAGAAACTGTGGGGAATATTTGCAGATGTTGGTAAAGTCTACCAAACACCTGTAGTCAGCTGGAGTAAGGTTGGTTGCAGGGAATATCAGAAAGGGGTTCAGCGGCACCTCATGACTGCAGTGAGCAGGGAGACAATTGCTGCTGCAAAGGAACTGTAGATGAAGCTATCCAGGCTCTTGAGAACTTGGGAGTGCCTACATGCTGGTTTCCAAGCTACCTTGCAGTGGAATGCAAATCTCACAGAAAAAACGTTTGTTCTGAGATGATGCAAAACTTTGAAACACTGGGGGAGGTCTATTTATTGCAGGTTGTGACAGGTAATGAAACCATACTGAGCAAATGAAAGTAAAAAAAAAAAAAAAAGGTTATGATAACATCATCCTCATGTGTTGAAGAAGTGGCTTTGTGACCAGAACAAGGACTTTTGCCAACAAGGCATACTGCCCTTGGATCTCACTGGAGGAGTTCCATAGACTTGGAAGGAGATTATATGGAAAAATAGGGTGTCTAGTTAAAACATCATTCTTTCATATAATTTTCATTGCGATAAATAAATAATTGTTGAAGAAAAAACTAGTGAGCATTACTTTATGGGCAACCCTCATATGTGTAAATGACCAGTATAATGATACGTGAATAAATACATTTTTAGTAAATTAATGCAGGTACCAGTACTATATTCCTTGAACAACATGATCCACATCACAATGTGTTTCCTTATTTGATTAATGGATTACATGGGCAAATAAAGACATACAGGTTTGTAGATTTAGACAACGGGTGATACTGTAAACACTACATCACACTGACATCATTGTGAATATTTCTAGTTAAATACAACAAACATTGTATTTGGGAATTCTTCCAAAAAGAACACCTTCAGTATTCCTAACTGTGCAGTCAAGCATATTCTTCTCTAAGCATCATTAGTAAGATTGTTAATATGTATTGAATGTAGTAGTTAATGTTGTTTCAAATGAGAAAAAAACACTATTAATCCTATCACATTTATTGTGTAGATTAGGATACACATTACCTATCTTTTGTAGCTAAAAATATTATTATTGGTTCAAAGAAACATGTATTATTATTGCAAAAAAATATGTTTCCCCTTAACATATTAGAAAGCAACAGTAGTTTTTATGTCTTCCACTGTTTTTGAGTGAGGTCAAGCACTACACGCAAGCAAGCAAGTGAAATTTAAACTGTGACATGTAATTAATTTAAAATTTTTGTGTCCCATCTTGTGCTCAAACATTGCACAAGGACCAGTAAACACACAACAAGAATAGAAGATATAAAAAGCAACAGATGAAGTCTAGTACATTTAGATGAACAGTATTTGGCTGAAAACAATACAGGTAGTAAATGTTCACTTGCAATAGACAGATAATATCTATTCTTATCTACATAATAAACGTAATTGAAGTGGCAACTGTGGTAGAATTTCTGCAGATATTAGCAACACAATTAATTCTTATTTTCGTATTTCTTCCAGAGGCACCAGAAATTGATCCAATAATAGTAAAACCAGACCTCCAAGAAGGCATGCGGATGAATCTAATGTGTGTTGTCAGCAAAGGGGACTTCCCGATTGCTATACAATGGCTAAAAGATGGAGTAGCAATAAATTATGAACAAGGAGTGTCTGAGAATAGTTTTGATGAGTATTCGAGCAACCTCAGTTTCAACAGCCTTATGATGAAACATACAGGAAATTACACTTGTCAGGCATCAAATGCTGCTGCTTCAAGGAACTACACAGTGGAAGTGGTTGTTAATGGTATCACCTTTAGTAGCAATTTATAGTATTCAACTAATTTCACTTTAAAATTATCTCATTGTAAAATTATCTCAGGTAATTCCAGAAACTGTTGTGTCGAGGTCAAAATATTAAATCTGCCGAAGTTTTGTTATAGCACATTGTAGATATAATTCCTGGGAAAATATACAGTAGTGCCCACTAGAAAGAGGTATTGGTGGATGCATGTCAAACTGAGGTTTTAAAATTAATTAGAAGGCACCCCTCTCTGCTACTACCCCCTCACTCGCACTACCATAAGCACACATAAACAATACACTACAGCCACCTGGATGCCTTATACCTAGAAGCATAGTTGGCCTTGGACACTTTAGTTATATGCAGTGCTATTGAAGGTTCCATGATAGTGTATTTGCCAAATTGTACACTATCTGATCCAAAGTATCTGGACACCCATTGTTCGACATTAATATAGGGTGTGCCCACTATTTACCTTTATGACAGCTTGAACTCTCCTGGGGACACATTCAGTGAGATGCCTGAATGTCTGTGGAGGAATGGCAGTCCATTCTTCGTCATATCCATAATCAGAGAAGGCAGTGATTTTGGACGCTGAGGTCAAAAGGAAAGCCAATATTCTAATTCATCTTGGTGTTCCGTTGGGTTCAGGTCAGGATGCTGGGCGATCCACTCTGTTTTTGGAATGTTTTGTCCAAAACCATTGCATCATAAAATCTGCTTTATGACAGTGTCATGCTAATTCAAACAGCCATCGTCTCTGAACTGTCATTCTGCTATATACAGTACACAGAGTGCTGTAAAATATGTATTTCGATGATGGCACTAAACACGACGGCAGCTAACATTCTTCAGGCATTAGCGCAGGGTCTGCCACAGAATACGGGGTTACTCATCATCCCAGATCACATGTTTCCTGTCATCCACTGTCCATGGGCATCTCTACACCATCTCAAGCATCACTTAGCATTGACTACACAAATTTGTTGCTTATGAGGAGCTGTTTAACCATTTTACCACATTGTTTTTAATTTCCTATGCACAGTTATTTTCCTAGCTGGATTGGAATTCACAAGTGATTCCTACCACTAATTTCAAGTGATTTCTACAATCGCCCTCCACAATGCTTGGCAATCCCTGTTCGTTGGTACATGAGGTCTTCTCGTCTTGGTTCAGATGTGGTTATTCCTTCACGTTCCACTTCAGAATCACATCACCGGCAGTCGACTGGGACTGCTTTAAGTGAGTTAAAATGTACTTGCTAGATCTGTTACTCAGGTGATATCCAAAGGCTAGTCCATGTTCAAAGTCATTGAACTCTCCTGACCAACCCATGCTGCTGTTACTGCTTCTCTACTAACAGCATAATAATCCCTGCCTCCTCTTACACTGGCAGGTCCACCTCATGTGGACCATATGGTGATTGGATACTGTTTAGCAGGCCTTTTGACCTATTGTTGAGAAAGTACTAAGAGTACGGCACTCTTACTTATACAGAACCACCAGCCAGTGTGACTACAGCTCGGAGAACAGCAGTAAGATTACAATCTCATGTATTCAGAACCTTCTGCTGACCACAGGAGCCGCGCGGAGTAGCCGAGCGGTTTGAGGCGCCATGCCACAGACTGCGCGGTCCCTCCTGCCGGAGGTTCAAGTCCTTCCTCGGGCATGGATGTATGTGTTATTCTTAGCATAATTTAGTTTAAGTAGAGTGTAAGACTAGGGACCGATGACCTCAGCAATTTGGTCCCATAGGACTTCACACACATTTGAACATATTTTTGGCCACAGGATGATAGACTAATACTTACCATAAAGAAGATATGTTAAGTTGCAGACTGGCACAATTAAAAGATACTTAAGATATAGCTTTCAGCCCCAGCCTTCATCAGCAGAAGAGAAACCATACAAATACATACACACAAGCAAGCACATCTCATTGACACATGACTGCCATCCCTGGGAGCTCGATTTGCTGGAGTTGGCAGTCGTGTGTGAATAAGATGTGCTTGCTTGTGTGTATGAATGGTGTGGTTTCTCTTTTGTAGCTGATGAAGGCTGGTCGAAATTGTTATGCAAGGGCCTATCTGTGACTCAATGTGCCTTCTTTACAGTAAGCAGCAATCTATTTTTTCCTACATTGTTGATATTCCTACATGGAGTTTCCATTGTTCAGATACATAATTATACTTCTGCATTCTCCAACTGTGATGATGATGATGATGATGATGATGATGATGAATGTTACAGAAAGGTCTGCAAAGAATGGGTTTTCTGATTATACACTTGCTGACCACAAGTACAGCACATGCACTGTAGCTTAAGGAACTGATAGGAATGATTGTATGGGCCCCTTTTATGTATCCTTTTGTTCCAAACAGCACCGGTGTGAGATATTGACACAGAGTTGTTAAAATGCTGTTTGGTAGAATAAAAAATTATCAGTTATATATTTATGCTCAGGAATGGTTCTTTATTTTTACAGATTTGCTGGTTTCTTTTCACTGTCTGTTATCCTGCCTTATTTGCCCATGTTGCATTCCATATTTTAATAACATTGTCTTAAATTTCTTCTGTTGTTGATCAAATGTATCAGTTGATGAGTCCAATCAGACCTTTAAGAGATTATAAAGTTGACTTAGTAATGAATTCAATCATTACAGCCAATTGTCAGGAATGCAGATCATCAGAACTAATTCATGATAATTGCAAGAGAGATCAGAGATGAAAACCAACAGATTACTGTTGCACAAGATATCAGTAAAGTAAAACACATAGTTGTTCCCACCACGCCCATAAGTGCTTGAGATTTTAATTCTTGAACTCAGAAATTCCTACAGCGTGGCAGCACCATTGATGCTTAATTTTTGCCAGTACCTTCATCAGTCAGCATGCTGTTTGTCCATATTAATCAACTTGATGCTGAACTTTCCTGTGTTGGTTAGCTCACTAATATAGTGGTGCATCAGATTAGTGTATTCTGTTTGAACATAATACACACCATTGTGATTCACAATGGAACATTCCCAAGTGGAAATAATGATCTTGATGAAACTTGATGGGTGTGCAGAGAGGGCAAAATAATGCAATACTTATTTTTTTTGTTTCTGCCTAGTTTCATTTTTATAGGGTGTATTAGGTTCAGTGGGCATATCTTTGAAATGGTGAGCAATGCAAATGTTTTTCATGTAAAAATTCATATGTAACTAATGAACTTGAGAACTGTATAACTGACTTGAGTAATAATTTGAAATTTTGCAAAATGCCTCACCAATAATTAATCATGAAAAATAAAAAGTTTTGTCACAGCATTAATTAAAGAAGCTTTCAAGCCACATATATCCATGAGTAATGAAACTATTCTCTGAAATACTATTCTTGGGAAATAAGCTGTATGCAGTGTGCTGTTGGAGTAGTTTCAACATACCTAATTAAAATACCCAAACATTCATTATTATCCTCATTATTTATGTCACTTACATTTGTTTTATGTTTTAAATTGTTAACTTATGTTTTGCCATTCATGTCTGTCCTTTTTATCACACACGTGTATTGTGTTAATTGAAAGTAATTAGTAACTGATTTTGTATCATAATAATCATTAAGTACAGCAGAGTCCCACTAATCCAAACCCCAGTAATCCAAATGTCCGGTTAATCTGAACATGATAAATGTTAATCTAAGTACGGAAAGCTGTGTGGTAAACTGCTGTACATACACATTATTTTTTTTTACACAGTGCAGTAAACATGTATTAGAAAAATTGGCAAGGAAACAATAGGTTTAAGCAATGCATAACATTGAAAGAAAAGCTGTCAAACTTACTAAAATACAGTGGACATTTTATCCCTACTTTTTAGATGACAAAAACTCAGTCATTGCTTTTTGGCATAATGAAGACAGTCTGTTATATGACACATAGTTTCTCCATAGTCTCATAAACATCAAATCAGCAGGTGTAGCAGTGGCCTGTTGCTCCAAATAACACAGTACAAGGTCAAGAGCTTCTGCTGCATCACTGTGTGGCACCAGCTCTCCTTTGTCACTTTCAGGCACATTGTCACTTCCATCACAGCAGTCCACTTCTTCCTGGTCTTGAGTCACAGCAGCAACTAAATCAGCATCAGTAAGGTTCTCCACACATGCCCCATTCACTGCCATCCACTCACCTACATCTCCTTCACTAGCTTCTTCACATCCAGGGATTGTCTGTATCATTTGTAGTAGATTTTCCTCTTCATTTTCAACTAGGTTGTCCTGAAATTCAGGAGATGTCCACAGTTTTCTCCACAATTTTCTCAGAGTATTTTCTGAAATACTACGCCATGCCTCAGCGGCCCAATGAACAACATTCTTCACATTGGCCTTTTTTATTTTGTCCACTGAAGGAATGCTGTCATCTTGGATCAGCATTCTTAAAAATTGTTTTCTGTAAATCAGTTTTCATATTTGCAGTACGCCCTGGTCCATCGGCTGTAGAAGTGGTGTAACATTCGGCAGCAAAAACATCGCCACAATTTCTCCATCACATAATTCCTCAGTACTGGGGTGATATGGTGCACTGATCATGAAAACATTCTTTGAACAACATACCATCCACCCATGCTTTTTCTGGATGTGGTAATATATGGACAGGGACTTCATGTTGCAATTTTTAAGAGCTCTGGGCCTAGCAGATTTACCAGTCAGCACTAAAGGCAGCTTGTGATTACCAGCAACATTGCTGCAAGCTAGTAAAGTCACACGATCCTTGCACATTTGAAAACCAGGAGCATGGTCTTAGGCTGTTGATGCCAGGCTTTTTTCTGGCAATGCCCTAAAATTAAGGCCAGTCTTGACAGCACTATAAATTTGTTGTGGAGAATACTGTCCCTCTCTTATTATTTTTCACTCACCCAAGTATCCTTTCACTGCATCATAGTCAGAAGAAAGCATCTCTCCAGTAATTGTTAACTGACAGATTCCATGATGTTTTTGAATATGTCCAACCAACCCGTACTTGCACTAAAAGACCCATCAAAATTCATTAACTTGTTCCGTTAAACAGCCTTCTCCTGAACCAGCATTCCACTCAGAGGAGTTCCCCTTTCTCTTTCTTGCATAAACAAAAGGAAAAGAGCTTCATCCACTTCATCGTACTGGGACTATTTCAAACTCAGCTGAATTTTGAGTGTTTTTACCAAATACATTGTACGTGACTGTTCAACTTTAACTTGGTTCTTCTTCCAATCACAAATGGTTGCTTTATGAACACCCAGTTTTGTTGTCAGTTTAGATACATTCTCACCATTGTCTGTCTGCTTCAAAGCATTCTGTTTTCCTTTGAGAGTTAATGTTGAATGTTTCCGTTTACTCATGACGAAAATACATACAGCTCTACACCTGAACAAATACAATACAACTGTTAATACAGCTGTAACACATGCCAGCAATCAATAACTAATGTAACCAAGCACTTTGCAAGCCAACTGGCAGTGCACTAACCTCAGACACTACAAAGGACTCAACAAGGGCAAGGACTGAGAGTGAGCCATTGTTCCCACACTTGTTCCCATTTGTTACCACGGTGTACCTACTTACCTGCTTGGTATACTGCATTTTAGAAACTAGTCACCGTAATTCTGGCTAATCCGAACAAATTGGTAATCCAAACAAGGTCCGGTCCCAATTACTTCGGATTAATGGGTCTGTCCTGTACTGATAATCTGTAAGGAAAAGCTTAAACATACCTTTTTTTGCACCTCACACATAAAATGAATGCTATTTCTTCACAATTTACATGACAGAGAACACAATATGAAACAAAACTCAGCAGGATTTCAAATTGTTGCACATGATAAACTAAATATCTAGATTTGTGTCGTGGATATTTCAGAACACTGGTGAGTCCTGGCGAAGAAAATTTCTTATGTACTAATGACTGCAGCTTGATTTTATTGTTTCTCGAGTAGAGATTACATCATAATCATTCAACTGAATTAGATTTGAAATTTTCTCACAAAGTTCTCCCAACATTGAAAGCTGCATATGCCCCATTGCTGTACCTGTGCCATTGCCCCCTTTGGCTTCACGAGATGAGAGGGTTTCTTATACTCAGTTATGATGCTTGAAACAGTTCTCTCACTCTGAATACCCCAAGAATTTAAAGGAAATACAATTTTTTCTCTCTCAATCGGAAAAAAAGCATCTTTCAAATATCTTTTGACCTAGTCGGACGTTTGTTTACTAGATTTTGATACTTGCACAAGACATTTGGGGCTTCATAAAGCGATTTTTAAATTTCAGTCCAAACTCATTAGTTTCTTTTAAAACTATAATAAGGCAGGTGATCAGAGTGAAAACACCATTTAGAGCATTGAATCCGGGAACAAGAAACCTCTAAATCTGTTGACCCCAAAGGGCTTGGCAGTACAGATACAGCGATATGACATATACAGCTTTGAATATTGGAAGAAGTATGTGGAAAGATTTTCAGATTTATGTGTGTTGGATAATAGTACTATCAGTCCTCACTTGAGAAACAATATAATATAGCCACAGTCACCAGTACATAATTAATTACCTTTGTCAAGTGTTACCAATGTACTGATAAATGTCTGATACAAATCGGGATAATTAGGGGATCATCCATGACAATTTGGAATTTCTCCATCATGTATATTATGCAATGACAATTCATTCATTTTATATGTATGGTATAAAAAAAAAGTTATGTTTTAAGCACTTCTTAGTGATTGTCTTCACTGCAATGATTTTGTATCATAATAATGAATTACTTATTATTTTCAATTAACAAAATACACATATATGAAATGGTAAACATAAGAAAAATATCCATGAATGTAAAATGTAAAATAACGATTTAAACATAAAGCAAATGTAAGTAAAATAAGTAAGTGGAATAATAATGAATGTTTAGATATTATAATTAGGTATGTTGAAAATACTCCAACAGCACTTTGTATACAGCTCTTTTTCCAAAAAAGGTATTTCAGAAAAACATTTATTACACATGGGTGACCAAATGAGGTGGCGCAGTGGTTAGCACACTGGACTTACATACAGGAGGACGGTGGTTGAAACCTGTGTCCAGCCATCCTGATTTAGGTTTTTCATAATTTCCCTAAATCGTTTCAAGCAAATGCTGGGATGGTTCCTTTGCAAGGGCATGACCAACTTCCTTCCCCATCCTTCCCTAACGTGATGGGACAGATGACTTTGCTTTTTTTTCCATTCCCCCTAGTCAACTAACACATGGATGAATGTGGCTTGCAAGCTTCTTTAATTTATGTTGTATAACAAAGGTTTTCAATTTTTGAAGCGACTTAATGGTGGTGGGGTATGCATAAATTTCAAATTCTTACAACAGATGATGATACAGTTTTCACGTTTGTTCATTCAATACATACTAACTTTTATATGAAACAAATTTTTATATATCACAATATTGAGTTGATGACCCTTCGCTCACAGCTCCAGGCTGCGTTGCCTTCCATTACACAGCTTGAGGCTGCTGCCAAGGGGCATCACTGTGGGGGGGGTCGTATGCGGGGATGCAAGAGACGTCGAGTACGTCCCACATGTCCCCCATTTGGTCCACTGCTGTGACCACGCCGGGTACTGCCTGCACTGAGGTTGACCCCTCACCCGTGGTCGATCATTCCAAAGTCTGGCAGGCAGCGAAAAACTTTATGAGGGGCCGATCATAGGGCCTCCTCAGTTCGTTTGATGGTCATCCACCCTGTTCCAGAGGAAGCTTCTTGGCCCACAAGATCTGGGCATTCACAGTGGGTGCGTTTGCTGGTAGTTGGGAGCTCCAACATTAGACGCGTAATGAGGCCCCTTAGGAACATGGCTGGTAAAGGGGGATAGAAAGCCAGTGTGCATACCAGGGGTAGTCATTCTGGATGTGGAAAGGCTGCTTCTGGATGCCATTAAGAGTACAGGGTGCTGCCAACTGCTGGTGGTGGCTCATTTAGGTACCACTGATGTATGTTACTTTGGATCAGAGGAGATTCTTCCTGGTTTTGGGTGGCTAGCAGAGATAGTAAAGACTGCCAGTCTTGCTTGTGAGATTTAGGAAGAGCTCACCATCTGCAGCATTGTCAATAGAACCAAGTGATGCAGAGCCAAATGGAGGGTCTGAATCAGAGTCTCAAGCGGTTCTGTGACCATGTAGGCTGCAGATTCCTTGACTTGCACCATCGCGTGGTGGGTTTCCGGGTTCTGCTTAATAGGTCAGGAGTTCACTGCACACAGGACTGGGTGGTTTCTTAGGCCTCAGGGAATGACAGAAAGGGCATCTGTCTAAAAGGGGGTAGGTAAAACATGGTAAGTTAGTAGTAGAAACAGTCTGTATTGTAGTTGTAAATTGTCGTAGCTGTGTTGGGAAAGAACCAGAGCTCCAAGTCATAATAGAAAGCGCTGAAGCTCAAATAGTTACAGGCACAGAAAACTGTGCTAAAACCGGAAATAAGTTCAGCATAAATTTTTTTCCAATGCTCTAATAGTGTTCAGAAAGGATAGATTAAATACAATTGGTGGTGGAGTATTTATTGCTGTCAGAAGTAGTTTGCCTTGTAGTGGAATTGAAATAGACAGTTCCTGCGAAATAGTATGGGTAGAGGTCATACTTGATAAATGGACTAAACTATTAATTCGATCATTCTACCAACCCCCGACTAGGAAGATATAGTTGCTGAATAGTTCAAAGAAAACTTGAGTCTCATTTCAAATAGGTACCTCACTCATACAGTTATAGTCGGTGGTGACTTTAATCTACCTTCGATATACTGGAAAAATTATACGTTTAAAGCTGGCCCCAGGCGTAAAATGTCATCCAAATTTGTGCTGAATGCTTTCTCAGAAAATTATTTTGAGCAATTAGTTCATGAGCCCACTAGAAGTGTAAACGGTTGCGAAAGCATACTTGACCTGTTAGCAACAAATAATCCTGGACAAATAGTGAGTATCGTGATGAATACGGGGATTAGTGACCACAAGGCAGTAGCTGCTAGGCTGAATACTATAACTCTTACAACCATCAAAAAGGAACACAAAGTATATCTTTTTAAAATTGCTGATAAAAGTGCTCTTAACGCCTTTTTAAGAGACAGTCTGCACTCTTTCTGATCTGATCATGTAAGTGTAGAAAAGGTATGGCAAGATTTCAAAGAAACAGTGTCGACAGCAATGGAGAGAAATATATACACCGTATAAATCAATAAGTGATGGTACTGATCCCCCACGGTACACAAAATGGGTCAGTTTGCTGTTGCAGAAGCAGTGAAAAAAGCATACCAAATTTAAAAGAACGCAAAATCCCCAAGATTGGCAAAGTTTTGCAGAAGTTCGAAATATAGTGCGTACCTCAATGCAAGATGCTTTCAATAATTTCCACAATGATAGTCTGTCTCAAAATCTGGCAGAAAACCCAAAGAGATTCTGGTCATACATAAAGTAAATTAGTGGCAAGACAATCAATACCTTCACTGCGTGATAAAAATTGTGAAGTCACTGATGACAGTGCCACTAAAGCAGAATTATTAAACACAATTTTCTGAAACTCCTTCACCAAAGAAGATGAACATTCTTGAATTCCAATCAAGAACAACTGCCAAAATGAGAAGCATGGAAATAGATATCCTCGGTGTTGCAAAGCAGCTTAAATCACTTAACAAAAGCAAGGATTCTGGTCCGGATTGTATACCAGTCAGGTTCCTTTCAGAGATGCTGACACAGTAGCTCCATATTTAGCAGTTATATACAACCACTCGAACTCAGAATGATCCTTACCTAAAGACTGGAAAATAGCTCAGGTGACACCAATACCCAAAAAGGGAAGTAGGAGTAATCCATTGAACTACAGGCCCGTATCACTAACGTCAATTTGCAGTAGGTTGGTTGGTTGGTTTTGGGGAAGGAGACCAGACAGCGTGGTCATCGGTCTCATCGGATTAGGGAAGGATGGGGAAGGAAGTCGGCCGTGCCCTTTCAGAGGAACCATCCCGGCATTTGCCTGGATTGATTTAGGGAAATCACGGAAAACCTAAATCAGGATGGCCGGACGCGGGATTGAACCGTCGTCCTTCCGAATGCGAGTCCAGTGTCTAACCACTGCGCCACCTCGCTCGGTTTGCAGTAGGGTTTTGGAACATATTCTGTATTCCAACATTATGAAGTACCTTGAAGAAAACAATTTATTGACATGTAGTCATCATGGATTTAGAAAATATCATTCTTGCAAAACAGAACTAGCTCTTGATACTCATGAAGTAATTAGTGCTATCAACAGGGGATGTCAAATTGATTCCAGAAGGCTTTTGGCACCATTCCTCACACAAGTCTTCTAACCAAAGTGCGTGCCTATGGAATATCACCGCAGTTGTGCAACTGGATTTATGATTTCCTGTCAGAAAGGTCACAGCTCATAGTAATAGACGGAAAATCATTAAGTAAAACAGAAATAATATCCGGCATTCCCCAAGGGAGTGTTATAGGCCCTCTGTTTTTCATGATCTATATTAACGGCATAGGAGACAATCTTAGTAGCCGTCTTCGATTGTTTGCAGATGATGCTGTCATCTACTGTCTTGTAAAGTCATCAGATGACAAAAATGAATTGCAAAATGATTTAGATATCTGTATGGTGCGAAAAGAGGCAGTTGACCCTGAATAAAGAAAAGTGTGAAGTTATCCACATGAGTACTAAAAGAAATTCGCTAAATTTCAATTATGCGATAAGTCACAAAAATCTGAAGGCTGTAAATTCAACTAAACACTTAGGGATTACAATTACAAATAACCTAAATTGGAATGATCACATAGATAATGTTGTGGGTAGAGCCAACCAAAGACTGCGATTCATTGGCAGAAAACTCAGAGGTGCAACAGGTCTACTAAAGAGACTGCTTACACCATGCTTGTCCTCCAAATTCTGGAGTATTGCTGTGCGGTGTGGGATCTGCGTCAGATGAGACTGACTGATGACATCGAAAAAGTTCAAAGAAAGGCAGCTGCTTTTGTGTTATTGCGATGTAGCGGAGATAGTGTCACAGACATGATACATGAATTGGAGTGGCAATCATTAGAACAAAGGAATTTTTCATTGAGATGGGATCTTCTCGTAAAATTTTAATCGCCAGTTTTCTCCTCCAATTGAAAAACATTCTGTTGGCATCCACCTACATAGGAAAGTATGATCATCATTATAAAATACGAGAAATTAGGGTTCACACAGAAAAATTTAAGTGCTCGTTCTTCCCGCGCACCGTTCAAGAGTAGAACGGTAGAGAGACAGCTTGAAGGTGGTTCATTGAACCCTCTACCAGGCACTTTATTGTGAACAGCAGAGTAATCATGTAGATGTACACACTCGCCAGGTTTCATTGAGATCACTTATTTACACTCGCGAATGTTACCCTGTCAGTGCAACAACTACTCTGCTACCATAGAACACACTTGTGCATTTTCATTTACATCTGCACCTATGCTCTGCAAACCACTGTGACGTGCGTTGGAGAGGTTATGTCCTACTTTACCTGTTATTTGGGTTGTTTTCTGGTCCATTCATAAATGGAATGCGGTAAGGAGGATTGCTTCAATGCCTCCGTGCATGCAGTAATCATTCTGATCTTATCCTTAGGATCCCTATGTGAGCGATATGAAGGGGTTTGTGGTATATTCCTAGAGTCATCATTTTAAACTGGGTCATAACTTAATAAGTAGGCTTTCTCACAAGGGAACCTCCCCATCGCACCCCCCTCAGATTTAGTTATAAGTTGGGACAGTGGATAAGCCTTGAAAAACTGAACACAGATCAATCGAGAAAACAGGAAGAAGTTGTGTGGAACTATGAAAAAATAAGCAAAATATACAAACTGAGTAGTCCATGTGCAAGATAGGCAACATCTAGGGGAGTCTAAGCTCAGGAGTTCTGTGGTCCCGTGGTTAGCGTCAGTAGCTACGGAAAGAGAGGTCCTGGGTTCAAGTCTTCCCTCGAGCGAAAAGTTTAATGTTTTATTTTCAGACAATTATTATCTGCCCGTCCGCCCGCCCGATGCAAGGTAACTGCGCTGTAGTATGGGGACGCTAGATCTAAACAAACATCGAAACACACGAAGTCAGTCGACTACAGCGCACGGAAGAGAGAGTACTCCTGCTAACGAGACTCCCTGGCTGGCAGTTGACTGTTCACTACTTTGGACGAGAGTGCATTAAATACGTGAGATGTATTCCGTGCGCAATATGAATCCAGCAAATAAAGCTCGTGACTTCAATAACAAGGTCAATGAATATTTACCGAACTATAAATTTGTGGTGTGGTCGCAAAACACAGACACTAAACTTATTACAGTGAACAGAGACGTCAATAAACGAACGGACAGATCATAACTTTGCAAAAAATAAAAAAGTAAACTTTTCACTCGAGGGAAGACTTGAACCAAGGACCTCCCGTTCCACAGCTGCTCACACTAACCACGGGACCATGGCAGTCCTGAGCTCACACTGTCCTTGATGTTGCCTATGTTGAACATGGACTACTCAGTTTGTATATTTTGCTTATTTTTTTCATTGTTCCACACAACTTATTCCTGTTTCCTCGATTAATCTGTGTTCAGTTTTTCAAGACCTATCCACTGTGCCAACTTATAACTAAATCTGAAGGGGGTGCGACGGGGAGGTTCCTTTGTCAGGATAGTTTACCGAGCAAGGTGGTGCAGTGGTTAGTGCACTGGACTCGCATTCAGGACAACATTTCAAACCCCTGTCCGGCCATCCTGATTTAGATTTCCCTAAATTGCTTCAGGCAAATGCTGGGGTGTTTCCTTTGAACAGGCATGTGCGACTTCCTTCACCATCCTTCCCTAATCCTATGGGACCGATGACCTAACTGTTTAGTCCCCTCCTCCAAATCAACCAACCAGGATAGGTTATGTCTATTATCAAGAGTCTGCCGCCAGTTCAGTTTCTTCAGCACCACTGTAACACTTTCCCATGGATCAAACGAACCTGTGACTGTTCGTGCTGCCCTTCTTTGCTTACGCTCAGTATCCCCTATTGGTCATATTCGTGGTGGGTCCCACACATTCGAGCAACCCGCCCAGGGGGCTCGCCCCTCTTCGGTGGATTTTTCCCCTCCGTTGGGAACATGTCTGAGATGTTATTGGGAAAGTTCTGCATTGTCTGTCCCTGACGTAAGAACAGTTTAATCTTCATTTCTCGCGCCCTTTTCCTATCTTTTTTCCCTTCTCTTGTTCTACCGCTTCAGTGTTTGAAGCTCCTGTTTTTCTTCTTCCTTCCTGATCATCTGTCAGGTGTTCGGGAGGTGTGACCTGAGGTGTGAACAATCACCTAACGTGGATGCTCCCTCTTGTGAAGCAGGGCCCCAGTTGGAAGGAGCACGCCATCGGAGATGGTGACAATCATGGGGGATTTCCTCACAATGGGTCAATCATCTTCACAATCAATGTCTACAAAACATTTTTGTAATGAGACTAATGATTGAAAGACCCTTCCCGATGCACCACGGTTCCTTGAGGTCTCACGTTCTGTATATGGTCAGTCCTTCCCCATGGTAAATCTCTTTATTATTCAGAAATCTGTTGATGCAATTGCTGGCCTTGTAAAATCCTGCTCTCGTTTATGGAATGGCACTTTACTTTTGGAGATTACTTCTGATTCTCAAGCAGAACAATTGCGAGCATGTCGAGGCCCATAAAACTTTGAATTCTTCCTGTGGTATAATTTATACCAGGCTGCTTGATGGTCTAACTGAGACTGAAATCCAGTCTTACCTCTCTGATCAGGGTGTCATTGCCGTCCATCGTGTAATGAAGAAGGCAGATTCCTCCTTAGTGCCCACCCGCACTCTTTTCCTTACCTTTGATAGAGTGATGCCGCCGACCAAGGTCAAAGTAGGCTTTTAAATTATCACAGTCCAGCCGTGCATTCCGAACCTGATGCAGTGCTACTATTGTAATCATTACAACCACACTAGAATGTCTTGTCAAGGTAGGGATGCACATGAGGGCGATTGTCCGCCTCCTCCTCCCTGTTGTACCAACTGCAATGGGGGCTATACCGCCTCCTCTCGGCATTGTCCCATGTATCTTGATGAGCGGGCTTTTCAAGAGATCCAGGTAAAAGGAAAAGTGCCCTACCCAGTCGTTCCCAAGTTACTGGCTAGTCACAAACCCTGTGTTCTCCCATCTGGCACCTATAGTTCCGTTCTTGATATCCCTCGCTCCATGGAGGACATGGCCATGCTGACATCCGACCTTACTTTCAGCTCTGAGGTTGTGAAGTCGCCTAGTGTCAAGGTAGTATCACCATCCCCCTGCCCAGCTGTGCAACAACCCGTCAAAATCTCGCCTCAAAGGGTGAAGCCACCAGTTACACAACCGGTAGGCTGGAAAGGGTAGGAGTACTGTGTAAACTTGCTCCATCCCTCCAGGCAAACAACACCCGAGTCTTCCTCTAACTGCAAAGGCTCAAAGCAGTCCACCAAAGGTAGTCTTCTCCTTTGCCAACTCAAAGATTCTCTTCGACAGTGTCACCATGTGGTACCTTAGAATGGCCAGCCTCTGTATTGCCGGTGCTCACCACCAACTGTTTTTCAGCGTTGACCTCCACAGACCGACCGCACAATCAAGCTGATGCATCTGTGGACCCCATGGAGCAGGATTGTCCTGCTTCTGAGCTCTGTAGTAGCGACTTGTCCTCCAATGGAATGTTCATAGCCTTTGGTCCCGCAAAGAGGGTTTACGACTGCATTTAGCGCTGCAGCCTCCCCTTGTACTCCGCCTTCAGGAAATGAAATTGCGCCCTTACAACCGCTTTGAGCTTTCACATTACTTACGAATTCGTTTTTACCTTCCCCCTGAGGTCGGCATTCCATCTCATGGGGGCATCATGCTGCTCATATGGGATGACATTCATAGTCAGCCCATCTCCCTGACTACCCGTCTTCGAGCTGTTGCAGTTCGCCTTTTCCTTCCCCGTCTAACTTTTTCCCTCTGTACCATTTATGTCTCTCCGTCATTTGATGTTACCAGGGCAGACTTTCTTCAGCTTATTGGTCAGCTACCTCCCCCATTTTTGCTACTCGGTGCAATGTGTTTCATTCCCTTTAGGGGTTCTCCCAGGGCCTGACAGAGAGGTGACCTCTTGGCTGACCTTAACCAAATTAACCTTTTTTGCCTTAACACAGAGCACCCACTTTCCTTTCCAACTCCTCACACACCTATTCCCATTTGGACCTATCCTTTTGCACTGCCCATCTAGCCCAATATCTTGAGTGGTCCGTTCTTTGTGACACCTACTCGAGGTTGACTGGCAGCTTTATCCCTCCCTGGCGACCTTAGACGAACAAGATTTCCCCAGTTGTGATGACCAAGTATAATATCTCACCTACATTATCCTTACTGCTGCACCGTGTTCCATTCCTTGCACTTCCCCTTTACCATGTCATGTCCCAGTCCCTTGGTGGGGCCTGAGGGCACATTACCCGGATGCTGGCATGAAGCCACCATCATATCCATACCTAAGCTCAGTAAGGACAAAAACCTTCCTTCTACCTACTGCTCCATATCTCTTACAAGCTGTGTTTGCAAAGTGATGGAATGTATGGTTCATGACTGGCTGGCATGGTGGCTTGAGTCTCATAATTTATTGACGAATGAACAGTGTGGATTTCGAGCGCGGCGTTCTGCAGTTGACCCTCTCGTTACTTTGTCCACCCATGTCATGAATGCTTTTCTGCAGAAATCCCCGATTGTGGCCATGTTTTTCGATTTGGAAAAGGCCTACGAAACCTGCTGGAGGACTGGTATCCTCTGTACTATTGTGATATCAGATGCCAAACATGGCATATTGACACCAAATGTAGTGGATGCCTGACAGGAGGTGCCATATTAAGACTTGGTGATAACTTTCCTAATGATTTATTCGTTTCCTCTACAAAGCTCAGTTCACATCAGTTTGTGTCACAGGCCCCGCAATGCCAAGGTAGCACCACCAGCTACCTGTGCAACGCAACGCCGCGTCGGGCCGACCTTGTTCGCCAGCCGTAGAGTTTCGATTACGTCAGGATGGCTATGCCAGCAGCCGACTCAGTGACTACAGTCCTTGTTGTCACTGCACTGCTCCAAGGGGACCAGTAGGCCAGCCCTGCTGCTGCTTCTTCCTCGCTAGCGTAGCTAGGAACGCAGTGGCAATGACCACCTGCGATGATGTTGTTGTTGTGGTCTTCAGTCCTGAGACTGGTTTGATGCAGCTCTCCATGCTACTCTATCCTGTGCAAGCTTCATCATCTCCCAGTACCTACTGCAACCTACATCCTTCTGAATCTGCTTAGTGTATTCATCTCTTGGTCTCCCTCTACGATTTTTACCCTCCACGCTGCCCTCCAATCCTAAGTTTGTGTTCCCTTGATGCCTCAAAACATGTCCTACCAACCGATCCCTTCTTCTAGTCAAGTTGTGCCACAAACTTCTCCCCAATCCTATTCAATACCTCCTCATTAGTTACGTGATCTACCCACCTTATCTTCAGCATTTTTCTGTAGCACCACACCTCAAAAGCTTCTATTCTCTTCCTGTTCAAACTATTTATCGTCCATGTCTCACTTCCATACATGGCTACACTCCATACAAATACTTTCAGAAACGACTTCCTGACACTTAAATCTATACTCGACGATAGCAAATTTCTCTTCTTCAGAAACGATTTCCTTGCCATTGCCAGTCTACATTTTATATCCTCTCTAGTTCGAACATCATCAGTTATTTTACGCCATAAATAGCAAAACTCCTTTACTACTTTAAGTGTTTCATTTCCTAATCTAATTCCCTCAGCATCACCCGATTTAATTTGACTACATTCCATTATCCTCGTTTTGCTTTTGTTGATGTTCATCTTATATCCTCCTTTCAAGACACTGTCCATTCCGTTCAACTGCTCGTCCAAGTCCTTTGCTGTCTCTGACAGAATTACAATGTCATCGGCGAACCTCAAAGTTTTTACTTCTTCTCCATGAATTTTAATACCTACTCCAAATTTTTCTTTTGTTTCCTTTACTGCTTGCTCAATATACAGATTGAATAACATCGGGGAGAGGCTACAACCCTGTCTCACTCCTTTCCCAACCACTGCTTCCCTTTCATGTCCCTCGACTCTTATAACTGCCATCTGGTTTCTGTACAAATTGTAAATAGCCTTTCGCTCCCTGTATTTTACCCCTGCCACCTTCAGAATTTGAAAGAGAGTATTCCAGTTAACATTGTCAAAAGCTTTCTCTAAATGCTAGGAACGTAGGTTTGCCTTTTCTTAAACTTTCTTCTAAGATAAGTTGTAAGGTTAGTATTGCCTCACGTGTTGCAACATTTCTACGGAATCCAAACTGATCTTCCCCGAGGTCCGCTTCTATCAGTTTTTCCATTCGTCTGTAGAGAATTCGCGTTAGTATTTTGCAGCCATGACTTATTAAACTGATAGTTCGGTAATTTTCACATCTGTCAACACCTGCTTTCTTTGGGATTGGAATTATTATATTCTTCCTGAAGTCTGAGGGTATTTCGCCTGTCTCATACATCTTGCTCACCAAATGGTAGAGTTTTGTCATGACTGGCTTTCCCAAGGCCATCAGTAGTTCTAATGGAATGTTGTCTACTCCCGGGGCCTTGTTTCGACTCAGGTCTTTCAGTGCTCTGTCAAACTCTTCACGCAGTATCTTATCTCCCATTTCGTCTTCATCTACATCCTCTTCCATTTCCATAATATTGTCCTCAAGTACATCGCCCTTGTATAAACCCTCTATATACTCCTTCCACCTTTCTACCTTCTCTTCTTTGCTTAGAACTGCGTTGCCATCTGAGCTCTTGATATTCATACAAGTGGTTCTCTTCTCTCCAAATGTCTCTATAATTTTCCTGTAGGTAGTATCTATCTTACCCCTAGTGAGACAAGCCTCTACATCCTTACATTTGTCCTCTAGCCATCCCTGCTTAGCCATTTTGCACTTTCTGTCAATCTCATTTTTGAGACGTTTGTATTCATTTTTGCCTGCTTCATTTACTGCATTTTTATATTTTCTCCTTTCATCAATTAAATTCAATATTTCTTCTGTTACCCAAGGATTTCTATTAGCCCTCGTCTTTTTACCTACTTGATCGTCTGCTGCCTTCACTACTTCATCCCTCAGAGCTACCCATTCTTCTTCTACCGTATTTCTTTCCCCCATTCCTGTCAATTGCTCCGTTATGCTCTCCCTGAAACTCTCTACAACCTCTGGTTCTTTCAGTTTATCCAGGTCCCATCTCCTTAAATTCCCACCTTTTTGCAGTTTCTTCAGTTTCAATCTGCAGTTCATAACCAATAGATTGTGGTCAGAGTCCACATCTGCCCCTGGAAATGTCTTACAATTTAAAACCTGGTTCCTAAATCTCTCTCTTACCTTTATATAATCTATCTGATACCTTTTAGTATCTTCAGGATTCTTCCAGGTATACAACCTTCTTTTATGATTCTTGAACCAAGTGTTAGCTATGATTAAGTTGTGCTCTGTGCAAAATTCTACCAGGCGGCTTCCTCTTTCATTTCTTCCCCCCAATCCATATTCACCTACTACGTTTCCTTCGCTCCCTTTTCCTACTGACGAATTCCAGTCACCCATGGCTATTAAATATTCGTCTCCCTTCACTACCTGAATAATTTCTTTTATCTCGTCATACATTTCATCTATTTCTTCATCATCTGCACAGCTAGTTGGCATATAAACTTGTACTGCTGTAGTAGGCATGGGCTTAAGTCTATCTTGGCCACAATAATGCGTTCGCTATGTTGTTTGTAGTAGCTAACCTGCACTCCTATTTTTTATTCATTATTAAACCTGCTCCTGCATTACCCCTATTTGATTTTGTATTTATAACCCTGTATTCACCTGACCAAAAGTCTTGTTCCTCCTGCCACCGAACTTCACTAATTCCCACTATATCTAACTTTAACCTATCCATTTCCCTTTTTAAATTTTCTAACCTACCTGCCCGATTAACGGATCTGACATTCCACGCTCCGATCCGTAGAACGCCAGTTTTCTTTCTCCTGATAACGACGTCCTCTTTAGTAGTCCCCGCCCGTAGATCCGAATGGGGGACTATTTTACCTCCGGAATATTTTACCCAAGAGGACGCCATCATCATTTAATAGTACAGTAAAGCTGCATGTCCTTGGGAAAAATTACAGCTGTAGTTTCCCCCTGCTTTCAGCCATTCGCAGTACCAGCACAGCAACGCCGTTTTGGTTAATGTTACAAGGCCAGATCAGTCAATCATCCAGACTGTTGCCCCTGCAACTACTGAAAAGGCTGCTGCCCCTCTTCAGGAACCACATGTTTGTCTGGCCTCTCAACAGATACCCCTCCATTGTGGTTGCACCTATGGTACGGCCATCTGTATCGCTGAGGCACGCAAGCCTCCCCACCAACGGCAAGGTCCATGGTTCATGGAGGGCGATACGGCAACCGAAAGTGAGGCCCTCGCCACAGAAGTCTCTGGCGTGTGTCGGGAGCTGAGACAACTGCCCGTGGTTGTGAGCCGAAGAATGGCTCACCCTGGCTGGCTGCAGACCCTGCATCGGCCTCAGAAGGTCAAACCAATGACCCGCTGTGGACTGGGACGCTGTCGCCCCATCTGTTGCTGCATGTAGCCCAGCAGAGTGACACGCCCCGCCGTCCAGAAGAGCTGCCACACTTGAATGAATCTCGTTAGAAAACAACAGCTATACACCCCGGTTGCCCTTCTGCCTATAGGTTGCGCCATGTGAACCCATTTACTCTTTTCTGCGGTTTGATGGCCCTGTGGCCTCCATTCCACCGCAACCGCTGGTCAGCGTAACTTACTGCAATCCGGCCCACACCTGGCTGTAACCCATGCTCAGAATATCACACAAAACTAACTTTCCCTATCCTAAATTGTGGTGCTGCTACAGTACTCTTTACACATGGGGCTTCTGTGACAACCTGCTTTGTTTCCTTCAAGAATTTTTAAAAGATTGAGTTTTCAATGTGCATTTGGGTTCTGCCTTGTCGGACACCTTTCTCCAACAAAACGGTGTGCCTAAGGGTTTCGTCCTGAGTGCTGTCCTCTTTGCTATCGCCGTTAATGCTATCATGGCCTGTCTCCTGCCAGGCATCTTCAGCTCCCTTTTTGTTGATGATTTAGCAATCTATTGCAGTTCTCCACAGACCTGCCTCATGGGGCAGTATCTTCAGCAATGTCTTGATCATCTTTGCTCCTGGAGCTTCAACAATGGCTTTAATTTTTCCACTGACAAAATTGTCGTTATGAATTTCTGCTGATGCAAGTGGTTTCTCCCGCCATCTTTACGTTTTGGGCCTGTTGCTCTTCCGTTCTTTTAAACTACAAAATTCCTGGCACCCATGCTTGAGAGGGAACTCTTTTGGTCCTCTCATGTATCTTACCTGGCAGCGCACTGTATGCACTGCCTCAAATGTCCTACATGTCCTCAATGGTACTTCCTGGGGTGTCGACCGAACCACCCTCCTCTGTTTGTACCAGTCCCTTGTCCGTTTGAAACTCGACTATGGGCCACTCCATGCCAAGTGGTCTAATATCGAGAAATGTTCCCACATGACCATCATGGATTTTGATGAAATTTTGTATGAACATTCACAAATGTTCTCAATGAACACTGATAAAGCTTCAGTTTCGGAAATTCAGTACTTGCAGAGGTATAGTCACTTGTTTGAAACCATAGCACAGCTTCCAATAGTGCATCCTTGCATTTTCAGCAACTTTGAGATGAGATTTCTCTGTAAGTATTTGCATGAAATAAACAAAACTTGCCCATCTTATACAACTTTTAGAGCTCTTTAAAGTAAAATATTAAGAAAAGGATTTATGAGCAATTTTCATGTAGATAATTTGAACCAAAGTTGGGCGAAAAAATAGCTGTTTAAAACAAAATGCGAACTTTACTTTTTTATATCTCCAAAAGTAATCGTGGGATGTACATGAAACTTTGCACACCATAACTCACCAACACAAGGTCTTACAACATAAAATTTCATTCTCCTATTGCTTTCCATTATTTCACAAATATAGGGTGAAGCTGACGATTTTTCAAAAAGCGCTAAAAATGGGTATTTTTAGTCAAATATTTCAAAAAAGTGTTTTCTCCAAACTCTTCTAAACTGTGGTCGTTAGAAAGAGCATATTCTAAACTATCTAGAAAAGTGAATTTGGTTTTGCAATGCAAGCATATAAGGCCCTAAAAAGTAGCATCATCAAAGAAGCGCACTGGAAGTTTGAACATATTTTTCTGGCACTCAAATTATACCTGAAACCTTTTATTATGCCTAATAAATGTTTATTGGATCATTGCATAATTGAAATAAGATCTGGCAAATAGTCACTGATACTGTCAGAAAAACTTGAAAACTATGAGAAGTAGCCCTTCTGCTTTTATCGTAAGTGTTCATCCGCATAAAACCCTTCTCATTTGTTTAAAAAAAAAATCAAAGAATTCAATGAATAATAGCTTCATATTTTTTGTACTTCTCAAAATTGTAAATATTTACAAGTGGAAAATGAAGACCTAATTTTTGGATTCAATTGTATAAAAAATTTTTCCAAAAAAGATTCGGTTTGATTGAATCATGCATCTAGTGATGTAAATTATCCAATCAATATTGCAGAGATTTTAATACGTAGGTGTTTTAACCTGTGAATTTTTGTCTTAAAGTTATTAGGGAAACATGTAAAATTGGTTGGTTAAACATCTGAGAGTTTTAATTTTGTATTTAATCACACTTAAATGTAGCCTACTACCTTGGTAAATACGTAACCACTAGTTTCACAGAGAAAATTCACAAGGTTCACTGTTTATAGAAAATATAATGGCAACAATTACTTTAACAATCAGATTGTTTCATTGTTGTGAGCCTTGTTTGAACAATCAGTATTTCAGTGGTGTGTTTGCAGCATAGTGAGTAGGTTCTCTTGACTGAGTGTGGCTTGTTAAGTGATTCTTAAGACCATCAAAGTTTGTAATCTAATTTAAAAAAAAAAATTGATTTGATTGTGTCTTTTATGGCATATATCTCTTATTAGATTCAGAAGCAATTTGTCTGAAATTTAAGCAGATTATAATTTGCACTTAGAGGCCAAATACATTATTTAGTTACTGATTAGAGATGGATGCAGAAAAGAACAGCATACCTTCCTGCTCAATTGGGCAAGGACATAGTGGAACAAAGTGTTGTGTCACTTTCTTTGCCAAAAAAGCTGCTTTAAAATGGTTTATGGATTTTAGTGATGAGGAAAAAGAGTTGTTGGTCCCACGTTCTGAAGCAAAGCTGGACAATACCTCTCAAGTTTGCCTACACCATGAAGCCCTGTTATTGACACAATAAGAGAGGTCATCTTTTTTTAAAAAAAAAAAAAATGCTTCAATCCCTTTGGGATGGTGAATCATAATGTTAAGGCAGGAATTCGCACTCTTGATACTGAAACAGCTAATAAGGCTTCTGATATGTTGAAGAAGCAGCTTGTTAATAACATAAAGCCAGGTCAGAAAATTTGTCCGGCTTGCAGGACTCCCTTAAATAAACACTTGGGCGAACCTTTATCAGCCTCATCATCACATTCTGATGAGGACTTTACACCAAAAGAAGAATTAAATAGTAGCTTATTGTCTATCGGTATTTCACCCCTGAAGATAACAGTAAGCTACAGAGTTAAGCCCCAATATGTGAAGAAGAAAATTCAAACGGCTCAAAATGTGATTAAAAACAGAATTGTAAATGCAATGGAAGTAAACCGAAAAATTGAAGATGCTAGTGAAATTAAGGAATGTGGAAACTGTGCCGACTATGCACATTTGCAGACTGAACTGGAAGCCAAGATGCAGAATGCAGTTCATAAAGAACAGATGCAAATTTTAACCTTGACACCTGTAAGTTGGACAGTCAGACAAACAGCAGCTCAGTTTGGTGTGTCCGAAAGAATGGTGAAGAATGCTCGGAAGCTTAAGGCAGAGAAGGGCATTCCGGCACTTCCCGAAAATAGGCAAAGCAGGAAATTACCAGCTAGTAGAGTGCGAAATTTTTTTGAAGATGGGTACTTTGAGTACCACGCCTCCGCCAATACAAAGATATAATTCACGATCGCGCACGCAGAAGAGCGCTGCGCCAGCGACCGATTTTTATAAATAATTTTGTTCTTTTTTTTTACTTTTGCGTAGGTTTTGTTTTTAACAGCTAATTGATTACTCTCACTCTCTCTCTCTCTCTCTCTTGTCTTGATACGAAAGACATGTATTTTACTGCGCTGTGTTGAATGTGCTTTTGGGTGGAAATTAAAATTATATTACAAAGCGAGAATGTTTCAATAGTGATTCGAAGTCGTTATCGCCAAATTTGTGAATTGATCGTGACAGTGACAACTTGAAGTTTTCAACAGACGGAGAAAAGTGAAAGACGGGTCATCCTACAAGGGAATTGGGATGACAGCCATGAAGACTATATTGTAATTAGTCTCGCGTTTCTAACAAGATTATATTTCCACTAGTTTCTGATGCTATTTCCGTACAGTCACTTTTTGTAGTGTTGCCGACCCGGTCTGCCATGCACGGTTAAATTACAGCACTATCTCAATCAATAATATGAAGTCCGCCTTACCCGTAACTGAAACCATCAAAATTCAAAACCCAATCAGATTTTCTATTTTATATTTTCACGGCAGAACCCCTAGTAAAGGAAACACTACGATTGGCGACCGTGACAGGACTTACAATCTCCGGATTTGATACAAGTGCAAATTAGTATAAATTTGATATCATATTTAAAATTTTTTTTTTTTGCCATTGGAAAATTTTATTTGCAATTAATTACGAAAAATCGCAAGATGGACGCTAGACGCGTAGAAATTGTTTCCGCGGACGAGCTTAGTGAAAGTGACACATTGTCCGACAGTCAAATGAATATTGAACTTAATAGTGAGGACGTTCAAGACATAATTTTGCCGGATCGATTAAGACAACAACCCCTACATTTAAAAAGATATACAGGCGAATGGAGAGAGAGAGAGTACTATGCGACAAAACACGACATTGACAACGTTAACTTCAGAACCAGACATCAATCACACACAAAAAAATGACGAAACTAAGACACAGGACTCTGACATGCTCAACCAGATTCTGAAGTTACTTGGTGACCAAAACAGAAAATTTGACGCTTTAGACGACAATTTAAAACGTGACATTGGGAAATTTGACACTAAATTCGATGAACTGACACGAGACATAAAACAAAATTTTGAAAAACAATCGAGACAAATTGCCGACTTGACACAAACCACCAGTAGTCTTGCAAGGAAATTTACTGACTTATCAGACAAGATTACGAGACAAGTAAAGGTATTTATGGAATTCAGTGACGAGACAAAAACTGACATACAACGATGTAATGAGAAATAGTTAACAGTAGTTTTTGAAGAACAGAAAACCAGTACCCAAGTTGACGAATTACGACAGTCACACAATTCTGTAAAAACAAACCAAGAACACTTAGACCTGACAATTACAGACCTTTCAGACAGATTAAATGATGTCACATTGGAGCAGAAATCCTTACAGGAAAAGTTAGAAAAACTTGAAGACAGAGCAGATGTAGCATCTTTAAAGAATGACACAACTCTAGCAGAGAAACTTGTACATGAATGCAAATTATGTGATGATTATTTAGATGAGAAGTTTGAGACAATGACACAGATCATTTTAGATAAGACAAAGGAACAAGTAAAGGGAGAAACAGATAATATTCAGCAAGAGGTACGTAAACTTAAAGAAAATGTAATACCAAGTTTGTCAGTAATACCAAAACCCATAACAGGCAACCAAAACACAAATGAGAATCTGAATAATGCTAGACCCAGCACACAGCCAAAACTAAGATTACCAATGAATGATACAAATCCCAATGAACCATTTTCAATGCTACCACAAGATCAAAATTACTATCAGACATCACCACATACTATGCACAGTTTGACACAAAATGCAGGACCCTTAATGCCATCGGGAGTAGCTGATGAAACATTAGTACGACATGGATACTTTCAGACATTTTCATGTGATGAGAAAGACAAAGTGCATCCGATTGTTTTCATCCGCTCTTTTGACGGTATTTTCCCAAGACATTGGTTAGAAGCTAATAAAATTTGTTACGTGGAAGAGCAGCTACGTGGGGAGCAGCAATGAAAAGATGATGTTTAACATTTGAATAGTTTGAACAAGCATTTCTTGAGGAATTCTGGTCAATCACAGAACAGCAAAGTTTAAAACGAGAAGTATACAATCCAGAAATTTACAACCCGAAGAAAGGGACTTTACGTCAATACTTCAAACGCTACCTAGACAAAACATTATTTGGACAAAACCAGCAGATTTGCCAGACGTAATTAGAACACTTAAAAGCCACTTACCATTTCCTTACCATGATAAATTAATAGGAGTGTCCGAGGACAACATAAAGAATTTTTTCAATTATGTTGATGAGATAGATGTTGTTTACAGAGATGAGATCAGGGATTTTAATCAATTGTATCCGATCCATCCAAGAAAATCGCGTATGCACAACAGAAATGACAGAGGCTATTGGAATCCGCCTCCGATACCACAACAAAACACTCAAAGAAACAATTCACACTACACTGGGACAAATCCATTCAATATTAGGAGAAACAACTTGCAGCATTGGCTGGGAAACGGTAATTATTACTATAATGGTTATCCAAACAGTAATTACAATCAGAACAATGACAGTTATATTCAAAATAACAACAGAAGAAGGAACCAAAATCATAGAGGTCAATGAAGAGAGGATAACAGGTGCAATCCAGGATATTTTCAGAGAAACAACATACAACAACATCCAAACATGTAATGCAGGAATAACAGTAATGACGATACCAGTTACAGTCATGGGCGAAATAATGTATGGGGAAATCACAATGGACCACCGCCACGACACATACAATACAGCAACCCTCAATTCCTACCTAACAGAACTCCCAATGCGACGTGAGTTAATGTCAACAACCAAACAGCTGATACTTGGGTGACACGCGACAGAAATGTAAATATTATTGAGTTGGGCAATGACCCCAACCCGCAGCAACAACTGAATTTGCCGGAAAACGAACGATGACCGAGCTAAGCGCTCGAGTTACGGTCGATAGGGAGCAGAGCGCAACGGAACCGGCGATTTGTTTTCTCTAATATGATGACAGTAAGAAAATAGAAAAAGAATTATATCAGGATGTAGATTTTAATAGTGCCAGTAAAATAAAGAAGATTATTCAGGCTATAACACGAGTTATGACTGGTAGTTATGAAGTGGAAGTAATGTTAGATACAGGAGCAGCAGCAAGTGTCATTTCAGTGTCTTTATATACTGAACTCAAACAAATAATGAACATACAAACATTGCCAGTACAGAATTGTCACATTATAAGTGCCACCGGTAACAAATCAAAGAACGTGAAATTTCAAGCTCTCATTAACTTCACATTTTCAAATATACCACTCAATTACAGTTTTCTGGTAGTAGACAAATTAGTTATGCATTGCATATTAGGAATTGAATTTTTAAATGAATATCAAGGAATCATAGATATAGGAAAAGGGAAACGTCATTTAACCGTAAACCAACAACAACTGACAATAGAATTAACACAGGGTAAAAACTTAAATAGTAAACAAGGTAAGTTTGAACAGTTACATTTTGTGTATCCACCAGCAACAAACATATGTGATTTAACTTTTAATGTAGCTGTATCTCAGGGAATTAAACCTAATGATTTATATGAGAAATGCACAGAATCTGAATACATGACGAAGGAACAACAACTTGAATTACTTGAAGTCTTGCAGCAATTTGCTCAGGTATTTGTGGAGAAACCTGGAATTATTAGAGGCTATACTTATGAGATGGATGTTAAACCACACAAAACATACTGTAGAACATATTATAATATTTCTTGGTCAAAGAAACCCGCAGTTTTGAAAGAGATTGAAAGAATGCAAGCTTGGGGTATCATTGAAAGGTCACATTCACCATATTGCAGTCCGATCCTAGCAGTTAATAAAGAGGATGGTAGTGTAAGGTTAGTGCTGGACGCACGAGAAATTAACAAAGTCATAGTTCCAATCAACACACGACCTATAAATTTGGAAGAACAACTTTTAAAATTTCATAATGTACAGTATTTAACCAATATCGACCTCCGCTCATCGTTTTGGCAGGTGAACCTCCATAAAAACAGCCGTAAATACACTGCAATTCTATGTGAGGGATGTAGTTATCAATTTTGTGTTCTACCCTTTGGTGTACGAGTGAGTGCTGGAGTATTCATTGAAGTCTTAGATGCTGTTCTTGGACCACAATTGCTATCGCAAATCACAGTTTATGTTGATGACATTGTCATTGCCACCACTACTTGGGAAGAACATGTTAACCTTTTGAAGCAACTTCTGACTAAATTTTCTGACGCAGGTGTCACTATCAATTTATCAAAGACGAAATTAGGGAGGAGAGAAATCAAATTCCTTGGTCACTTCATATCAACTGGAGGCATTTATCCAGACTCAAGAAAAATTGATGCAATTAAGAATTTTCCATCCCCAAAGAATCGTAAACAACTCAAAGCCTTTCTTGGTCTATCTTCATTCTTCAGGAAATTTGTACCCTACCATCTTCTTAACAGTCCACATCTGCTACCTTTACTCAAAAGAAATAATATTTGGAAATGGACAGAGTTCTGTCAGACAAATTTTGAAGCGATTAAGAATGCTTTAGTAAATGCACCGTTGTTATGTCATCCTGACATGACATCAGACTTTTGCCTAGTAACAGATGCAAGTTCCTATGGGCTATTTATTCCAAATTCATGTAGAAAATGAACAAACAGTCATCAAACCTATCAGTTTTGCTAGCCGCACACTCACTGAATGCGAAAAGTCATATTCAGTGACCGAGCGCGAAACACTTGCCATAGTATGGGCATTTCGCAATTTTCGCTACTTTCTATGGGGAAAACGTACTAAGCTTTATACTGATCATCAAGCTCTTTCATTCCTGCTATCATGCAAGTTATTACATTCACGTCTTGCATGCTGGTGTGCATCACTGCAAGAATATGATTTTGATGTTATATACATAAAAGAAGAATCGAACATTATAGCCAATGCTCTATCTCTTTTGCCACAAGGCCTACAAGAATTTTCAGATGTGACAGAACAAACACCAGATTTCAAAATTTTACTCATGTATGACGGTACATTTGCACCTTACTACAAAAACATGTGCAGGAAGTTAGCCATATTGCAGGACAATGATCCCAGGTGATTCCAGATAGAGAATAAACTATGTGCAGGAACAGACCCACATCTTGAAAAATATTACACATTACACAAAGAAGTACTATTTCTCCGACGAAACCCTGAATCACAGCATTGGTGTGTTTGCTTACCTGAAGCTCATGTTGATGATTTTATTTTATTTACACACAGAACTTGGGGACACTATGGCGTAACCAAATGTACAGATAAGATAATACAATATTGCTATTTTCAAAATTTAGGGCGAAGAGTATTGAGGAATATTAGGAAATGCATCATATGTCAGAAAGCCAATTCTAATCGTACAAGCATGAATGAATTGCATCCAATCATACCTAAGGGGCCATTACAGCTAATTTCTTTAGATATGGCAGTACCCTATCCACAATCACGTGGAGGGATGAAATACATCCTTGCTGCGTTAGATGTTTTCACAAAGTATTTAAAATTATATGTTTTACGTTCAGTTTCTACCACTGCTATTACCAGACGTCTATTAACAGAATATTTTGTAAGAATAGGAAAACCTGAAGTTATGATCACGGATAATGCAGCATATTTTACCAGTTTAAAATGGAGGACTTTTATTGAAGAACAGAATGTTAAACATATTTTAATTTCAAGATTTCACGCGGCAGCAAACCCGGTAGAAAGAACATTTCAAGAATTTTTACAGTTTATGAGAACACACACACCAGAGAAGCACACAAAATGGGTAGAATACCTAGCACCATTTGAACAAATAGTGAACAATGTAACTCACATTTCTACTGGATGCACTCCAACCGAACTAATTATGGATGAAACAGAAAGAAATGAATGGACAGACCCTCTACCTAAATTTACAGCAACAACAAATCCTGTTAGTTTAGAAGAAAAGGTAAGACAAGCTTACACATTATGTGACAAAGCTAAGGAAAGAAAGCAGAAATATGACAGAGATGTCAGGAAAGCACAAACATTTCAAGCTGATGAGTTAGTTTTACTAAGAACACATCCTAAACTCCACAAAACTGAAACATTTAAACAGGAAATGGCAGGTCTTATACTCTGGACCATACCAAATTGCAAATATTCCACACCCTGGCTGTTATACATTAGAATATCCATTAACACATAAACCCAGAGGTCTACATCCACACAGACATTTGAAAAAATACATACGGTAAAATATTAGTTAGTGAGAAGAAGATAATTAATATGATACACAGTTATGATGAGCCTACATTGAAGTTATACAGATACTTACAATCTAATGAATGCAGGTAAGTCTAAAAAGCAATGTGAACCATCCAATAGTTAATAAGATATTTGGTTATAAGAGGAGTTGTTATTGAGGCATATACACGTTAGAGGAGGCAGAGAACTGAACAGAATTATTTTCTTTAGGAGGCATGTGATAATAGTAATGTTGATATGAGTGATGTGACTGACTGAATGAGATGCGTGAATGTAATTTTAGTTTAATAAGAGGACAAATAGTAATATGGAGAGAGGTAAATGGAATATAAGATGAGAAAAGGGTATTATTATTATTATTATTGTTGAAGTAAAAAGTACATGATGATGAATAAGAGGAAAAAATATATATATAATGCTGAGGAATAAGTATAGGCCTATGTTATTTTGTGAAGAATGAATATTGGATAGGTGAGAATGTTATGCGAAATTGAGAATATGTTGAGAGAAAAGAAACTAGATTTGAACGCTATATCACATGTACTCATGGAATACAGAATGAAAGTAGTGAAAGAATATTATTTATTGAAAGATTGGTATGCCTGAGATAATAACTTATGTGATGTCTTATATATTCTTATAACTAAAGGTGAAAGTATAGATTTATGTGGAAAGAATTATTTACAGCAGCCACAGTTGAAAATATACCAGAAGATTTAAATCTATAACACTTTAACACTAATCTAATGGGAACTTGTAATGAAATTTTTGGAGTTATGTAGGCTTGACACTTCAGATTGGAAGAATTATTTAAGAGAACATATTTAGCAGTCATCTAATGGCATAATTAAAGCTCATCTACTGTACTGAACTAATGCACCATTAAATAGAACGGAGAATAAGGAGAAAACAAAACGTCAGTTCTCTGTTGCGGCTCACACTCTCATACATGTTGAAATATTTGATGATATATAATTTGTGATTATCTGACAGTATGGAGAGACATACACACATATTTATTTATAAATAGAATTTTACAGGTACCACAAGGTAAATACAGAATGGATATACAGCATGGAACGCAGCAGCAATTATGTAAGAAGATTTATTTATTTATTAAGTAAAACTTTTATTTATATTGCTTGACACTCATGAAAGGAAGGGGATGAACTTCTGAACTACACAAACTTTGTAGGAACACGATTGACATGTATATATATATATATATATATATATATATATATATATATATATATATATATATAAAATGGAAGGAAACATTCCACGTGGGAAAAATTATATATAAAAACAAAGATGAGGTGACTTACCGAACAAAAGCGCTGGCAGGTCGATAGACACACAAACAAACACAAACATACACACAAAATTCAAGCTTTCGCAACAAACTGTTGCCTCATCAGGAATGAGGGAAGGAGAGGGGAAGACGAAAGGAAGTGGGTTTTAAGGGAGAGGGTAAGGAGTCATTCCAATCCCGGGAGCGGAAAGACTTACCTTAGGGGGAAAAAAGGACAGGTATACACTCGCACACACGCACATATCCATCCACACATACAGACACAAGCAGACATATTTAAAGACAAAGAGTTTGGGCAGAGATGTCAGTCGAGGCAGAAGTGTAGAGGCAAATAAGTTGTTGAAAGACAGGTGAGGTATGAGTGGCGGCAACTTGAAATTAGCGGAGATTGAGGCCTGGCAGATGACGAGAAGAGAGGATATACTGAAGGGCAAGTTCCCATCTCCGGAGTTTGGATAGGTTGGTGTTGGTGGGAAGTATCCAGATAACCCGGACGGTGTAACACTGAGCCAGGATGTGCTGGCTGTGCACCAAGGCATGTTTAGCCAAAGGGTGATCCTCATTACCAACAAACACTGTCTGCCTGTGTCCATTCATGCGAATGGACAGTTTGTTGCTGGTCATTCCCACATAGAATGCATCACAGTGTAGGCAGGTCAGTTGGTAAATCACGTGGGTGCTTTCACACGTGGCTCTGCCTCTGATCGTGTACACCTTCCGGGTTACAGGACTGGAGTAGGTGGTGGTGGGAGGGTGCATGGGACAGGTTTTGCACCGGGGGCGGTTACAAGGATAGGAGCCAGAGGGTAGGGAAGGTGGTTTGGGGATTTCATAGGGATGAACTAACAGGTTACGAAGGTTAGGTGGACGGCGGAAAGACACTCTTGGCGGAGTGGGGAGGATTTCATGAAGGATGGATCTCATTTCAGGGCAGGATTTGAGGAAATCGTATCCCTGCTGGAGAGCCACATTCAGAGTCTGGTCCAGTCCCGGAAAGTATCCTGTCACAAGTGGGGCACTTTTGTGGTTCTTCTGTGGGGGATTCTGGGTTTGAGGGGACGAGGAAGTGGCTCTGGTTATTTGCTTCTGTACCAGGTCGGGAGGGTAGTTGCGGGATGCGAAAGCTGTTTTCAGGTTGTTGGTGTAATGATTCAGGGTTTCCGGACTGGAGCAGATTCGTTTGCCACGAAGACCTAGGCTGTAGGGAGGGGACCGTTTGATGTGGAATGGGTGGCAGCTGTCATAATGGAGGTACTGTTGCTTGTTGGTGGGTTTGATGTGGACGGACGTGTGAAGTTGGCCATTGGACAGGTGGAGGTCAACGTCAAGGAAAGTGGCATGGGATTTGGAGTAGGACCAGGTGAAACTGATGGAACCAAAGGAGTTGAGGTTGGAGAGGAAATTCTGGAGTTCTTCTTCACTGTGAGTCCAGATCATGAAGATGTCATCAATAAATCTGTACCAAACTATGGGTTGGCAGACTTGGGTAACCAACAAGGCTTCCTCTAAGCCACCCATGAATAGGTTGGCGTACGAGGGGGCCATCCTGGTGCCCATGGCTGTTCCCTTTATTTGTTGGTATGTCTGGCCCTCAAAAGTGAAGAAGTTGTGGGTCAGGATGAAGCTGGCTAAGGTGATGAGGAAAGAGGTTTTAGGTAGGGTGGCAGGTGATCGGCGTGAAAGGAAATGCTCCATCGCAGCGAGGCCCTGGACGTGCGGAATATTTGTGTATAAGGACGTGGCATCAATGGTTACAAGGATGGTTTCCGGGGGTAACAGATTGGGTAAGGATTCCAGGCTTTCAAGGAAGTGGTTGGTGTCCTTGATGAAGGATGGGAGACTGCATGTAATGGGTTGAAGGTGTTGATCTACGTAGGCAGAGATACGTTCAGTGGGGGCTTGGTAACCAGCTACAATGGGGCGGCCGGGATGATTGGGTTTGTGGATTTTAGGAAGAAGGTAGAAGGTAGGGGTGCGGGGTGTCGGTGGGGTCAGGAGGTTGATGGAGTCAGGTGAAAGGTTTTGCAGGGGGCCTAAGGTTCTGAGGATTCCTTGAAGCTCCGCCTGGACATCGGGAATGGGGTTACCTTGGCAAACTTTGTATGTGGTGTTGTCTGAAAGCTGACGCAGTCCCTCAGCCACATACTCCCGACGATCAAGTACCACGGTCGTGGAACCCTTGTCCGCCGGAAGAATGACGATGGATCGGTCAGCCTTCAGATCACGGATAGCCTGGGCTTCAGCAGTGGCGATGTTGGGTGTAGGATTAAGGTTTTTTAAGAAGGATTGAGATGCAAGGCTGGAAGTCAGAAATTCCTGGAAGGTTTGGAGAGGGTGATTTTGAGGAAGAGGAGGTGGGTCCCGCTGTGACGGAGGACGGAACTGTTCCAGGCAGGGTTCAATTTGGATGGTGTCTTGAGGAGTCGGATCATTAGGAGTAGGATTAGGATCATTTTTCTTCGTGGCAAAGTGATACTTCCAGCAGAGAGTACGAGTGTAGGACAGTAAATCTTTGACGAGGGCTGTTTGGTTGAATCTGGGAGTGGGGCTGAAGGTGAGGCCTTTGGATAGGACAGAGGTTTCGGATTGGGAGAGAGGTTTGGAGGAAAGGTTAACTACTGAATTAGGGTGTTGTGGTTCCAGATTGTGTTGATCGGAATTTTGAGGTTTTGGAGGGAGTGGATCTGGAAGTGGGAGATTGAGTAGATGGGAGAGACTGGGTTTGTGTGCAATGAGAGGAGGTTGAGGTTTGCTGGAAAGGTTGTGAAGGGTGAGTGAGTTGTCTTTCCGGAGGTGGGAAACCAGGAGATTGGATAGTTTTTTGAGGTGGAGGGTGGCATGCTGTTCTAATTTACGGTTGGCCTGTAGGAGGATGCTCTGAACAGCCGGTGTGGATGTGGGAGAGGAAAGATTAAGGACTTTTATTAAGGATAGGAGTTGACGGGTGTGTTCATTGGCTGAGTTGATGTGTAGGTGAAGGATTAGGTGGGTGAGGGCAATGGATTGTTCAGTTTGGAACTGGTATAGGGACTGATGGAAGGAAGGGTTGCAGCCAGAGATGGGAACTTTGAGTGTGAGGCCTTTGGGGGTAATGCCAAATGTCAGACAAGCCTGAGAAAATAAAAGACGAGCCTGAGAAAATAAAATAAAATAAATAAATATAATAAAATCACTTTGCCACGAAGAAAAATGATCCTAATCCTACTCCTAATGATCCGACTCCTCAAGACACCATCCAAATTGAACCCTGCCTGGAACAGTTCCGTCCTCCGTCACAGCGGGACCCACCTCCTCTTCCTCAAAATCACCCTCTCCAAACCTTCCAGGAATTTCTGACTTCCAGCCTTGCATCTCAATCCTTCTTAAAAAACCTTAATCCTACACCCAACATCACCACTGCTGAAGCCCAGGCTATCCGTGATCTGAAGGCTGACCGATCCATCGTCATTCTTCCGGCAGACAAGGGTTCCACGACCGTGGTACTTGATCGTCGGGAGTATGTGGCTGAGGGACTGCGTCAGCTTTCAGACAACACCACATACAAAGTTTGCCAAGGTAACCCCATTCCCGATGTCCAGGCGGAGCTTCAAGGAATCCTCAGAACCTTAGGCCCCCTGCAAAACCTTTCACCTGACTCCATCAACCTCCTGACCCCACCGACACCCCGCACCCCTACCTTCTACCTTCTTCCTAAAATCCACAAACCCAATCATCCCGGCCGCCCCATTGTAGCTGGTTACCAAGCCCCCACTGAACGTATCTCTGCCTACGTAGATCAACACCTTCAACCCATTACATGCAGTCTCCCATCCTTCATCAAGGACACCAACCACTTCCTTGAAAGCCTGGAATCCTTACCCAATCTGTTACCCCCGGAAACCATCCTTGTAACCATTGATGCCACGTCCTTATACACAAATATTCCGCACGTCCAGGGCCTCGCTGCGATGGAGCATTTCCTTTCACGCCGATCACCTGCCACCCTACCTAAAACCTCTTTCCTCATCACCTTAGCCAGCTTCATCCTGACCCACAACTTCTTCACTTTTGAGGGCCAGACATACCAACAAATAAAGGGAACAGCCATGGGCACCAGGATGGCCCCCTCGTACGCCAACCTATTCATGGGTGGCTTAGAGGAAGCCTTGTTGGTTACCCAAGTCTGCCAACCCATAGTTTGGTACAGATTTATTGATGACATCTTCATGATCTGGACTCACAGTGAAGAAGAACTCCAGAATTTCCTCTCCAACCTCAACTCCTTTGGTTCCATCAGTTTCACCTGGTCCTACTCCAAATCCCATGCCACTTTCCTTGACGTTGACCTCCACCTGTCCAATGGCCAACTTCACACGTCCGTCCACATCAAACCCACCAACAAGCAACAGTACCTCCATTATGACAGCTGCCACCCATTCCACATCAAACGGTCCCTTCCCTACAGCCTAGGTCTTCGTGGCAAACGAATCTGCTCCAGTCCAGAAACCCTGAATCATTACACCAACAACCTGAAAACAGCTTTCGCATCCCGCAACTACCCTCCCGACCTGGTACAGAAGCAAATAACCAGAGCCACTTCCTCGTCCCCTCAAACCCAGAATCCCCCACAGAAGAACCACAAAAGTGCCCCACTTGTGACAGGATACTTTCCGGGACTGGACCAGACTCTGAATGTGGCTCTCCAGCAGGGATACGATTTCCTCAAATCCTGCCCTGAAATGAGATCCATCCTTCATGAAATCCTCCCCACTCCGCCAAGAGTGTCTTTCCGCCGTCCACCTAACCTTCGTAACCTGTTAGTTCATCCCTATGAAATCCCCAAACCACCTTCCCTACCCTCTGGCTCCTATCCTTGTAACCGCCCCCGGTGCAAAACCTGTCCCATGCACCCTCCCACCACCACCTACTCCAGTCCTGTAACCCGGAAGGTGTACACGATCAGAGGCAGAGCCACGTGTGAAAGCACCCACGTGATTTACCAACTGACCTGCCTACACTGTGATGCATTCTATGTGGGAATGACCAGCAACAAACTGTCCATTCGCATGAATGGACACAGGCAGACAGTGTTTGTTGGTAATGAGGATCACCCTGTGGCTAAACATGCCTTGGTGCACAGCCAGCACATCTTGGCTCAGTGTTACAACGTCCGGGTTATCTGGATACTTCCCACCAACACCAACCTATCCAAACTCCGGAGATGGGAACTTGCCCTTCAGTATATCCTCTCTTCTCGTCATCTGCCAGGCCTCAATCTCCGCTAATTTCAAGTTGCCGCCACTCATACCTCACCTGTCTTTCAACAACTTATTTGCCTCTACACTTCTGCCTCGACTGACATCTCTGCCCAAACTCTTTGTCTTTAAATATGTCTGCTTGTGTCTGTATGTGTGGATGGATATGTGCGTGTGTGCGAGTGTATACCTGTCCTTTTTTCCCCCTAAGGTAAGTCTTTCCGCTCCCGGGATTGGAATGACTCCTTACCCTCTCCCTTAAAACCCACTTCCTTTCGTCTTCCCCTCTCCTTCCCTCATTCCTGATGAGGCAACAGTTTGTTGCGAAAGCTTGAATTTTGTGTGTATGTTTGTGTTTGTTTGTGTGTCTATCGACCTGCCAGCGCTTTTGTTCGGTAAGTCACCTCATCTTTGTTGTTATATATATATATATATATATATATATATATATATATATATATATATATATATATATATATATATATATATATATATACTTACCACACTGATGTACATACTTGTAGGATCCTAAGATATTTAGAGGGGCACCACTCATAGAAACAGCAATAGTGGGGACACCACACTCAGAAACGGTATTAGGTATAGGAAATTTTACATTATATTAAGTAAACATGTATTTTGTCTATCATATTTTATTTTGTGTAGTCCACTGTAGGAGACAACTTTACTAGTATTTATGAAGTAGTTAGCAAATATCCCATGAACCTATACTTCTACAGAGGGCTGTCTTGAAGCTTGAAATATGTGTAAATTTTATTGCAGGAGGCACGAAGAATTTTAAGTTAAATATTCTAGCGAGTTGCCACAATTATCTTTAAATGTTGCAAGTGTAATGAAAAGGAAAGGAACAAAAGAAGGAAAGAAAGGAAAAAGAATGAGCTAACAAATAAAATGTATATTTTAATCTGAATGTAATGTAATTCACATGTCAGCACAATGATATTGAATGTAACGTAAAAATTTACTATATTTTTCATTTAATTCTGTATATGTACTATATGACAACAATGTAAATATCTCATGTAATGATAAAATTGTAAATATTTGTATGTTTAAGTACTTATTACATCAAGAAATGTATTTTAAGGAGATGTTAATGAACTGCAAAGGAATTGAGCATGTAGCACATGATTCATATAAATGGAACTGAAAATGCAAAGAAGAAACCAACGTGATGGAACACTGGTCAAGAAATATTTACGTAGTGTCAATATGCCTTGAAGTGTATGGTGTAGTGGAAGCCGGCAGGTCTTCAGGTTGGTGTAAAGGACAAGTTCATCACCTGTTGTAGGCAGTCAGGTGTTTCCTGTGTCCTCATTGACCATTTATACCCCGGTGGACGCCACAAAAATTCGTGCTGGAGATCACAATTTCGTGTTGACACAATGAACAAACTTTGGATTTTCTTCAAGTCACACACACACACACACACACACACACACACACACACACACACAGAGAGAGAGAGAGAGAGAGAGAGAGAAAAACCGATACTACGTTTAAAGACATTGGAGCAATATAATAGAAACATTTATTGTTCGAATTAACTCCAACGAAAATCCGAATCATGTGAACTAAATTCAAACGCTGTACTCAGTACTGCTAAGCAACGATAATAAGCCGCAGTTCAAAGACAGTAATGTTAAGACTCCTAATGAAGATACACACCAAAGAGACTGTATACCAAGACTGATATGCAAAGAGCATTGTGCTCAGAAATATTTTTTGTAATATGTAAATTTCTTATTTTCTCATATGTATGTATGTAAATTTTCTATACTGCCACGCTCGCTTGCGGAGCGTGTCAGTAGAGGAGGCATTGTAATGGTACTTTGACTACCGCGCCTCCGCCAATACAAAGATATAATTCACGATCGCGCATGCAGAAGAGCGCTGCGCCAGCGACCGATTTTTATAAATAATTTTGTTCTTTTTTTTATACTTTTGCGTAGGCTTTGTTTTTAACAGCTAATTGATTACTCTCACTCTCTCTTGTCTTGATACGAAAGACGAGTATTTTTCCGCGCTGTGTTTAATGTGCTTTTGGGTGGAAATTAAAATTATATTACAAAGCGAGGTTGTTTCAATAGTGATTCGAGGTGGTTATCGCCAAATTTGTGAATTGATCGTGACAGTGACAACTTGAAGTTTTCAACAGACGGAGAAAAGTGAAAGACGGGTCGTCCTACAAGGGAATTGGAACGACAGCCATGAAGACTATATTGTAATTAGTACTGCGTTTCTAACAAGATTATAAGGTAAATTTCCACTAGTTTCTGATGCTATTTCCGTACAGTCGCTTTTTGTAGTGTTGCCAACCCGGTTTGCCTTGCACGGTCAAATTACAGCACTACCTCAATCAATAATATGAAGTCCGCCTTATCCGTAACTGAAACCACCAAAATTCAAAACCCAATCAGATTTTATATTTTCACGGCAGAACCCCGAGTAAAGGAAACACTACAGAGTATAGTAGTGTATGCCCTGGAAAAAAAGATAGTATTTCAGTTAGACTTTTAGATAGAAAGACATACATGCAGAAAAGATTGTTACTTTGCAATTTACGGGAAATGTATGTTATCTTTAAGAATATAAATGGTCCAGAAATAGGGTTCTCAAAGTTTTGTGAACTTAGACCAAAATGGTGTGTAACAGTAGCATCAGCTGGAATGCATGCAGTTTGCGTCTGTGAAATTCACCAAAATGTTAAGCTTATGCTTAGTGGAGCTGGTATACGTGAAAATTATAAGGAGATTCTCAGCAAGGCAGTCTGCAGTTTTAACTCTAAACAGTGCATGCTACATCGCTGTGAAAGGTAGCCTATCCTGGGCCCGAAGCTATAGCATCTGAAATTGCCAGCTATTTCCTAGATCATGAGCCACAGGAAGTTATTGTGTTTAAGTAATGGATACATGCCGATCGGGCCGCACTGGACACGAAGCAAATGGTAGTGGATGAATTTATTGAAGATGTAAAAAATAAAATATGGAGTCTGTCATGCCATCATTACATTACCAAGCATCAAAGCTTGCATCTTAAAGGCCTTAAATGTCATCTGAAAGACGAAGAGCTTGTTGTCCTAATGGATTTTGCAGAAAATTATTCTTTTATCATTCATGATGCTGTGCAAGGGATACAATAGTCAAGCAACAATTCATCCATTTGTTATCTACTTTCGTCAAAATGAGAAAGTAGAATCTTTAAGTTTTTGCATTATCAGTGATTGCTTGCGGCATGGCACTATTACAGTTCACGTTTTTATCAAGGAGCTCATCAAATATATAAAAGCACGGTTTGCACAGATATCCCACATTCATTATTTCAGTGATGGCTCCAGTGCTCAATATATAAATTTCAAGAATTTCCTAAATTTGTGCTATCATAAGAGTGATTTTGGAATGACAGCCGAATGGAATTTTTTTTCTACTAGTCACAGGTAATCACCTTGTGATGGGATTGGAGGTACAACAAAGGGGTTAGCAGCAAGAGCAAGCTTGCAACGGCCACTTAATGGACAAATTCTTACTCCCATAGATCTGTTTCACTTCTGCTCTGAAAACATTAATGAAATTAAATTTGTTTTCGTCAGTAATGATGAAATTCAAGAAAATGTTGTGTCACAAGAAGAGAAGTTTAAACTTGGACAAACTGTAGCGGGCACTAGAGAAAATCATCACCCTTTACCTATTGATGAAACAACAATCCAGGTCAGCAGAGTTTCAAATGACTGTTGATCTTTTCTAGCTAAAATGGGTCACAGTAATGAAGGAGGCATATTAATGTCTGCTTTCCAACCAGGACAATATGTTGCATGCATCTATGAAAACGTGTGGTGGATTGGGAATATCTGTGAGACCTCCACAGAGCAAAGGGATGTATTAATGAACTTTATGCACCCACATGGTCCAGCAAATTCATTTTATTGGCCACCAGGAAGTGACAAGTGCTGGGTTCCGGAACACCACATTATTGCAGTTATTCCAGCCCCATCACTAAATTTGTCTGGCTGGCAATACACCATTCCTCTTGATATTCATCAGAAAATTAATGTAGCATATAAGAAAATAAAATAGGTTATAAGAAACAATCTAAGGAACCCACGAGTGCCTTCTAATTTTACACAGGGCACTTAAATAATTTTACTATCAGGCTTGAGAACCTGTGTAAAGAAACCCTTATCAGGCTTGGAATCCAAGGAACCCATGAGTGCCTTCTAATTTTACGCAGGTCACTTAAATAATTTTACTATCAGGCTTGGGAACCTGTGTAAAGAAACCCTTATCAGGCTTGGAATCCTGTGGTAAAGAAACCCACCCGTGGCTGTTGTTGCTAAGCTATCGGTCGTGGACCTATGGCAATGGGAATGCTGGTTTTCTGAGGCGAAATGAAACTAGCAGTGGTTAAGCCACCATAGACCATAGCAACTCATTTATACACTTCTTTTCCATCAGTAAGCTGGTGTTGTTCATTAAACAGGCAACTAATAATTAGATGATTATGCAAATAAATTTTACAATTTACATTCATTCTTAATAATAATTGTGTGTGTGTGTGTGTGAGAGAGAGAGAGAGAGAGAGAGAGAGAGAGACAGACAGACAGACAGACAGTGAGAGAGTGGGGCGGGTGAGGTGACAATTAAGAAATAACATTGTTTCTATTTTTATTCTTTTGCTATTCAGACTTAAGCTAGGTCCTATTCATCAGAACTTCTTATTTCACTTATCCCAGACATTAATAAATATGTATAAGGCAAAATAAAAGATTTCAGGTATAATTTTAGTGCCAGAAAAATGTGTTCAAACTTCCAGTGCGCCTCTTTGATGATGCTACTTTTTAGGGCCTTATATGCTTGCATTGCAAAACCAAATCCACTTTTCTAGATAGTTTATAATATGTTCTTTCTAATGACCACAGTTTAGAAGAGTTTGGAGAAAAGACTTTTTTGAAAAATTTGACTAAAAATACCCATTTTTAGCACTTTTTGAAAAATCGTCAACTTTATCCTAGATTTGTGAAATAATGGAAAGCGATAGGAGAATGAAATTTTATATTCTAAGACCTTGTGTTGGTGAGTTATGGTGTGCAAAGTTTCATGTACTTCCCACAATTAATTTTGGAGATATAAAAAACTAAAATTCGCATTTTTTTTAGACAACTATTTTTTCACCCAACTTTGCTTCAAACTATCTATATGAAAATTGCTCAGAAATGCTTTTCTTAATATTGTACTTTAAAGAGCTCTAAAAGTTGTATAAGATGGGCAAGTTTTGTTTCTTTCATGCAAATACTTACAGAGATATCTCATCTCAAAGTTGCTGAAAATTCAAGGACGCACTGTAGAAAGCTATGCTATGGTCTTAAACAAGTGACTGTATCTCTAAAAGTATTGAACTTCTGAAACTGAAACTTTACCAGTGTTCATTGAGAACATGCGTGAATGTTCATACACAATTTCATCAAAGTCCATGAGGGTCATGTGGGAGCCCCTAGACCACTTGGCATGGAATGACCCCTATTGGTGCTTTGTTTATGCGTCTGCACGCCCATCCCCTTTATGCTGTCTCAACACTATCCACTATCATGGCATCTATTTGGCCACAAGTGTCTTTTACACCAGCCCGGTTGAGAGATTGTATGCTGAAGCTGCTGAACTACCATTGCCGTATTGCCATGACTTTCTCCTCAGCAGATATGCATGCCGTTTGTCTCATGCATGGCCACCAGTTCTATGCCTCCTTGTTAGATGATTCCTTTGATCATCAGTATGGGGCTCGTCTCTCTTCTCTGCCACCTCCTGGAGTCCACTTTCAGCACTTGCTACGGTGGCATACCTTCACACTACCTGCAACTTTCCAGGAGGGTGTGAACCCTTCACCGTCTGGGCATTGTGAAGCAGCTCATGTTAACCTTGGCCTTCATTCACTTCCTAAGGACACTACTCCAGTCTCACTCTATCGCCTTCAATTTTACAACCGTCACATAGAACTTCGTGATAGTTCCTTTGTATACACTGAAGGCTCTTGGACTGACCATGGGGGCATGTGTGGCTTTGTCGTTGGCACCTGTGTCTTTCAATATCGGCTTCCGACACTCCTCTGTATTTACAGCCGAGTTCTTCACTTTGTATCAGGCCACAGAGTACATCCGGTGACATAGCCTTTTCAATTGTGTCCTCTGCTCAGACTTATTCAGTGCCCTTCAAAGTTTATGTGTGTTGTACACCGCCCAGCCCATCCCTTAGTGCAGTGGGTCCAGGAAAACTGTCACTTGCTGACTCTTGGAGGAGCCAGTGTGATGTTTCTCGGTCTGCCTGAAAACAAGGCTGCTGACACTGCTGCCAAGGCTGCAATCCTCATACCTCAGCCTGCGAGTATCTATATCCCCATCTCTGGTACCACGCACCGTGGAATTTGAATCCCCACCAGATGTCATGAACGTTGAAGACCCTTAGAGGTATCGTCATGGACGTCGAAGACCCTTAGTGGTCTCGTCATGGACGTTGAAGACCCTTAGAGGTCTCGTCATGGACATCGAAGACCCCTAGAGGTCTCTGCACCATCGTGCCATAAGCTGTGGCGACGCGCGCCTCCTGGCCTGCATTTAGTGTGAGGGCGCCACAGTGGAACACGTGATTCCAGCAGCCAACAGCAGCGTCCCCAATAGAGTATTTAGGTGCCTGCCTCTCGCTCAGCCAGCCAGTCTAACCTTGCGTACGTCTCTGGACACATTGCCTCGCCTTAGACAGCTTATTTACTTTCTTGTTCTTTGTACGAGTGGACATGGTTGTAAGGTTTTGTTGTGACTCCGTTGATTCAATCTTGTTGTTGTTCGTTCTGTCCTTCATTGGTCATGTCTCATCCCTCCTGCTGGGAGGATGTTATATTTAACTTGGCTGCATGTTGGGCACTGCATTTTTAGCCATCATCATTTGGTAAGTGGCATTACCCCACGACTTTGTACACATTGTGCTGAAGTTTTAACTGTACACCACTTTTTGATGGGATGCCCATTTTGCAACCATTTTTGTTTCCGCTTGTGCTTGCCGTCTGATTCATCTGCTGTTTTAGCAAATAATGTGCGGGCTGTTGTCCGCATTTCACTTTTTATCCACCAAAGCAATATGGCACATTCCATTTAATTTTTAGGTTTGGACCTCTGTATGGTGTCTTTTCTAGCCCTTTTTCCACTTGCCTGTTTTTAGCTGTCTTCTATTATGTCAATTAGGAGTGATATATAGTCATTTTTAACTCCTCTCTGTCTTCATGTTCTATAGTTTTGACTTGGGCATCTATGACCCCAGTTGTTTTTTGCACCCTAAAGCAAAACAAAACCAAACCAATCCTCAAGTAATATTCTAGGTGGGTGATTTGTTAAGCAATCTTCTTTATAGACTGTTTGCATCTTGCCAGTAGTCTACCAATAAACTGAAGTCTACCACCTACTCTACTTACGACTGAGCCTATGTTGTTATTCCATTTCATCTCTCTCTCTCTCTCTCTCTCTCTCTCTCTCTCTCTTTATTTTTTTTATTTTTATTTTTTTTCTCCTGGGGTGCATAATCTTAAATTTCTGAAAATTTGAAGCGTTGCCAATATTTGTACCAATTTGAAATCTTAATCAAGATCTGACTGAATACTTAGGTGGCTTCTTTCAAACAGTACTTGATTATAGATGACTGTATCATTTACAGAAAGTCTGACATTACTATTAATATCGTCTGCAGTATCATTAATATCCAACATGAATATCAAGCTCCCAACAACTTCTCTAGGGCATACCCCAAGTTACTTCTGTATCTGTCAGTGACTCTCCGCCCACAATAACTAAATCCTTATCAACAAATCCTCAATATAGTCACAAATTTTGTATGATAGCCCATACGATTTTACTTATAATTAGTGTACATCTGATAACGAATCAAATGGTTTTCAGAAATCAAGAAATACAGCCTCTTCGTAACTGCTTTGACCCAAACCTTTCAGGATGAGATGTGAAATAATGTGAATTGTATTTCATATAATCGATAATTTTGGAATCCATGTTGGTTGGTATGGAGGAGGTCATTCTTTTCTAGGAATCTCATATTTTGAGTTCAGAACATGTTATAAGATTCTACAAAAAATTGAAGTCAAGGATATTTCATGGTAGTTTTGTGAATATCTTCTATCACCCTTCTTGTAAATTGGTGAGACCTATGATGTTTTCCAGCTACTGGGTGGCTGTTTCTTGGTGGATCTATGATAGATTATAGTTATTCAGTACAGAATCTGATACAACTTTCATCAGGCCCTGGAGATTTGTTCAGTTTTAACACTTTCAGCTGTTTCTCAATGCCACTGAAACTGATATCTCTTCACTTATCATTTCAGTGTTATGAGAATCAAACTGGGGCATTTCTCTTGGGTTTCCCTTTGTAAAGGAAAATTTAATAATGCAGCGAAGTATTTTTTATGTTCCTTAGCTACCCTCAGTTTCAGTTCCTGCCTCATCCATGAGTGACTGGACAATGGTTTTGCACTCTGTTTAACATATAATCCATGAAATATTTCTTGTAGGTATATTGCTTTTCCACTGCTGTTGTTAAGGCCATGAATTTGGCTTCCATAGTTGGCACAGTAACTGTATGTTGCCATTTTGAATTCCACAAATGTGCTGCCCCAGCTATCTTAAAAATATAACCCATCATTGATTAATATCTGATGCATAATCAGCATCCAGAAGCCTTCAGTTTCAATAGGTCCACTTTTTGTAAAGCTAGTTCTTCATGAATATCATCAACAACAAAACAAGGGTAATCGAATCGAGTTGAATTACATCAGGCAATGGTGAGGGAGTTATATTAGGAAACCAGATACTAAAGGTAGTATATGCATTTTTCTGTTTGGGCAGTATGATAACTAATGATGCCTGACAGAAGATGTAAAATGTAGACTGGCAATGGAAGAAAAGTGTCCTAAAGAAGAGAAATTCTTTAACCTCAAATATAGATTTAAGTGTTAGGAACTCCTTTACTGGAGGTAGAATGAAGGCTCTAGTTTTGGCCACTACCCCACTTACGGCCACCTTGATGTCAAAGGTTAATTTTTAAGCTTCTCTGGAATACCAGCCAGTTCTACTATAGATTATTATAAACTTTGTGAAAGGCTCTATTCATTTGTCTACATAATCAATCTTTTGTCTGTTTTTGTTTGGAGACACCATTTTGTGAAATGACCAGTGTTGCAAAAGCTGGGTTTTGCAGGAGTTTTCTTTAAGCACCACGGTTTTTTTTTTTTTCTTTTTTCTTTTTTTTTTTTTTTTTACATGTTTAAATAAAACATCATAAGAAACTTAATCTGTTCAGAGGTAAGATAAGACATTATATTTTCATTTCTTTGAAGTTTTATATCGCTCAGCCTAAAAACATGCTATCAAAAGTATGTGGCCATTAACAGATCCATATTTAGCCCTGGTTCCGTGTTATGGCCATGCATGTGGCCATAAGTGGAGACATATATGTATCCTGTTTTGGCCACTTCTAAAAACTGATACAAAAACATCAATATTAGTGTTCTGTCCTACATTACACTAGGCTAATTTTATTTAAATAGCCTCATTAAAATATTTTTGGTATTTTTATATCAATATATACCTCATTGTTAGTATTGTCTTGGCATATCATACTAATTTACCTATGCTTGTAAGATACAAAATATGCAATAGGCACTATTCAAATATGCAACATTCTTTAACTCCATCTTTGTGCATTATTTATAGGAAAAACGAATCAACCAAAGAATAAGAAGTTTCAGTATTCTCCCAGCAAAGTTAAAGATGCTCTAAAGGCTATTGATGAGGGAATGAAGGTTGCTACTGCAAGCAAGTTGTACAAAGTTCCAAGGACAACATTAAGAAACAAAATTTCTGGTGTATCTCCAAAAGAATCTACAGGGCACTGTGGTCCACATTCTGTCTTAGGTGAACAAATTGAAAAAAAAATTGGTCGACTGGGTTTTGGACTGTTCTAGCAAGGGATTTCCAGTTACTAAAGAAAATCTCAGTGCATCTGTGCAAAAACTTATTGAGAGTGCAGATATGGAAAGTTGTAAGGCTACATTTACTAACAATCGACCTGGAAAAAAGTGGTATTATGGATTTCTTATGAGACACAAGGTTCTGTCACAAAAACATGCAGAATATGTCAATAGGGCTAGAGGTTCTGTTACGGAAGAGAAAATAAGAAACTGGATTCACGAAGTATCCATCACTTTAAATGATATGGATGTGTTAAATGACCCAAACAGAACTTTTAATATGGATGAAACTTCTTTTTTTCTGGTTCCTAAAGGGGAATTAATCATAGGTCCTCGTGGCCATCATGTTTATGATTAGTCATGTAACTCTGACAAAGATAACGTTACTACATTGTTTGCAGTGAATGCTGCTGGAAAATTTGCTCCTCCATTAACACTGTTCAAATATGCAAGGATTCCAGCATCATTGGTGAAAGCAGCTCCTCCAAACTGGGGCATTGGAAAAACAGAAAACGGGTGGATCACAGGTGAAAGTTTTTTTTGAGTATATAACAAATGTATTTGATCCGTTCTTGAAAGAAGCTGAAATTCCCCGGCCTGTAGTAACATTTTTAGATGGGCACTGCTCTCATTTGACACTTCATTTGAGCAGATATTGTAGGGAAACTCAGATCATTCTAGTTGCTCTCCATCTCAATACTACACACATCTTGCAACCATTAGATGTAGCTGTCTTTGGACCTATGAAAAAAATGTGGAAGAAGATTGTTCAGAAATGGCGTTTTGAAAATAATGGCACTGAAATTTCAAAATCTGATTATCTTCCGTTCTGTCACAAATTATTACAGAACCTAAAATGGTGGCAAATATTTGTGCTGGTTTCAGGGCAACTGGTCTGTTTCCATTTAATGTGAACAATGTAGATTACAGCAAGATAGTTGTTCGTAGTACACCAGCATCAACCACAGTTCAGACAAGTGAGGAACTTCAGAGACATTTCTCATATATAGAAAAGCAGATTGATCCTGTCCTTCTAGATGAGTTCAGAGCAACCAAGAGAAGGAATAATGAGTGGGAAGGAAATCAAGAAACATTATTACTTTTCAAGTTCTGGAGAAAAATATCTGATGAGGTTGAAATGCATGGTGCTAGTGGTAACACTGATGACATTCTGACAGATAGCATATCGCCTCCCTCTGAAGATAATCAAACAGAGAATGTTTCACAAAACACAGACAGACTTAATCCTTCATGCATTGAAAATGTTTATAATATTGACATATCTTCAACACGTAGCAGCATTTTACAGAATTCAGGTATTCCTCCAACACCCACCAACAGTCTTATTCCTGCAGATATATCAACAACCCCCAACAGTATTTCACATAGTTCAGGTACTCCAACATCCAACCACAGTCCATCTTCAGTGCGTATCCAAGTGACACCACCAAAATCATTAGCGACAGTTTTTGAAAGTGTCATCACTTTACCAGAACCCAAACAACGAGGCACAAAGAGGAAGAAAGAACATACACCCACTGTTGTGACTAGTGACAAGTGGGTGGAATATCATGAACTGAAGGAAAAAGAGAAGCAGGAGAAGGAGCAGGAAAAAAGGAAGAGAAAAGCTATGAAGGAGTTAAAGTCCAAAGAGCAGCACTTGGCATTCCAATGTAAAAAAGGGGAAACAAGAAACAGGCAAGAGTTAAGTTATAGGCCAACAAGTTCTTCCGAGGAAGAAGAATGGACGGACAGTGGAAGCAGTTTAGATGACTACGCAGAAGTAGAAACTATCTTCGAGTGAGAATTTGAAAGTAGGGGACTTTATTTTGGTAAAATTTAGTTTAAGAGGAAATAGAAGAACAGGATCTGCAATTTTTAAGTATGTATCTGTAATTTTGAAAGTGCTTTCTGACTCTGAATATGAAATTCAGTGCCTAAAAAGTTCTAATGTTCAGAAAACTTGTTTCGAATACATTGAAAATGATGTTTCGACTACAACGGGTGAAGATATTATAGGGAAACTGCCAGGTCCAGTCTTGATGCAAGAAGGATGTTCATTAAAAACAAAGTTCCCCAGTTCCATTAATACTGGTGAGAAATAAACTTGTCTGGAAGTTGATTTAATAATTACTGGGACAATACTTTGCCTAATGATATTTTTTTCTCTGTTCATTCAATTTCTGTACCTTTTACCTATTTGATGTATGTTTGTTGTCTTATATACTTGTAGAAAGCACAAATTACTTTCTGGTACATGGACTGACAATTATTTTAGCCATAGTTTTTTTTATACTATGAAGTGGCCATAAGTGGGGAAACAACTGGCCATAGCTAGGGTTAACATGGCCAAAACTGGGGAAATGCGCCATTTATTTTTCAATATTTTTTTCTGCTTTTGTTATACAACTTAGAATATTTGTTTTTACATGGTTTTAATGTGTAGACTTTGAAGCAATAGATACGATTTTTTGAAGTAATTTGTATACTTTCTTCCTATACTAAAAATGTGATGTATCTCGAATTGCCCTTAATGTGGGCATAACTGGGGCCTCGACCCTAATAGTCTGAAGTTTACCCTTGTATGGAAGTGAAACGTGGATGATAAATAGTTCAGACAAGAAGAGAGTAAAAACTTTTGAAATGTGGTGCTATAGAAGAGTTCTGAAGCTTAAGTCAGTAGATCATGTAAACAATGAGAAGGTACTGAACAGAGTTGTGAGAAAAGAAATTTGTGGCACGTTTTGCCTAAGGAAGGGATCTGTTGATAGACATCAAGGAATCACCAATTTAATATTGTTGAGGGAAACCATGAGATGAATACAGTTAACAGGTTCAAAAAGATGTTGGTTGCTGTTGTTATTCAGAGATGAAGGGGATTACACAGGATAGAGTAGCATGGAGAGCTGACCATGACAACAATAGTCATACACCAACTGCCTTGGGTGTATCTCATTAGTTGTTTGACTGCTTCTCAGGGAATTTTTTTGAAAATACTGAAGTTAAATCTTGTTCCAACCCCATAGCATATGCAATGTGTGGTGTTACATCTTGAGCCAAATATAAGAATGAACCTGTGGCTTCCTGATATGAAATGGGATGTAACATAAGTTCTTCCTCATCTGTCAATTTTTCTTCACATTTATGTAGTTTCAAATCAGGTTTCATTGGATGTGCAACCAGACTGCAATCTTCCATAACATACAATATTTCTTGAATAGTCCACTGCATATTTGCTTTGATTGATGCTAATTGTCCTCAGTTTGCTGGTTCATTTTACTTTCTTCCCAAGACACCAACTGAGCTCACCAAAATCTCTCATTAATTAATTCTTTCTTGTACTTATTATTTCTGTTCAAGAAGATGATCAAATTGTTTGCAAACAGCCAGAATGAGTATATAACACAGTAAATGCACCGATCATATTCTGACTTATTTAGGTTCAATTTGTGTAGTATTATGTCTTTAACTTCTGATTCCAAATGCGTGAAGCCCGCTTTCTTTAGTTTGTAAACCATCATCTCCTTCCCCTTTTCACCTAGTGTTCAGGATCATGAATTTATACTTCTTCAATGAGATCACCCTACAGAAATATTGTCTGAAGATCCATGGGTTCAGTGTCAAGACAAAATTCAGCTGCTAAAACTTATCAGGGCACATCGTGAAGAATGATTAACAACAGACAAAAATGTTTCATCAGTGTTCATTCTTGGTATTTGAGAATAACCCTTTGCGACAAAATGAGCCTTCATAATGTTCAGTTTCATCATTTGACATTTGTTTGATCTTGAGTACATGTTTAGTATTGTCTATAAACCTCGTGGTAAATTCATCAAAGTGCAGATCTCATTTTTCAGTAATGACTCATATACATGATTAAAACTTTCTTCCATTTTCCTTAGTTATTGCAGTACATTGTTTTTTTGTATGAATGTGGCTCAAGGTCACTAGCAAAACAAGCAAAATCATCAATAAAATAAATGAGGTTTGATTTTCTTGCCCATGATTATTTTTTAATTTCAGACAGCACTAGATCTGCATTTGATTGATCAGTTTTCCCATTGACATTGTCAGTCAGCGTCCACTCACTGCAGCTTTGTGCTAATTTGAGATAAACTGCATTTCTATTAACATCAGCATATGGTGTTTCTGCTTTTTTGAGGATGTTAGGTAATGATGCTGACTGAGCACACATCATAGCTTCTACTTATGTACCTGGGCCCATTCCATTATTGTCAGTTTGAATTACTGTTATTGACATTTTTCTAGCATTTGCATTTTGAATTTTCAATGAACTGCACATCGAGGACCTTCACAATTGTCTTTGGCGAATTTGTGTCTATGAAATGGTATGTCTTAGAAATCTTCACAATATTTGACATCATTTTTGTTGTATATACCACACAATACACCATCAAACAATAAGCACAATCCACTTCTTGTCATTGGACTAACTCACAGCAGCTTTTATTGAAGTCCTGGAACATACACAGTGTCATTAATAGTTATCTGCTTATTCTTATGATCAGCAGTAACTTCAAGATGAACATTGCCCTCTGTGATTGCTGTTATCTGCTGCTGTAATTTTTGCAATTGTGGTCAATTCAGAATTGTTGAATGAGGGTCTCTCTCATTCATCTTTTTTTTTTTTTTTTTTTTTTTTTTTTTTTTTTTTTTTTTTTTTTTTTTTTTTTTTACACTCATTTGTCAAACAACCAGTTTTGTGGCTAGGGCTGGAATACATATGAATTTTCTACTCTCAGTTACTTTGGCACTCCCCGATAGTGCTTGCAGAATTATTTACAGTAGGAGCAAATTTCTGCTGATAGTTACTGTCTGATAGTTACTTGCCAGTACTTCTTGTGTGTGTCTGAGAGTCTTGCAAGAGCAGATACAGCAGGGCGAGAGTGTTTGTGGAAGCTGAGAGATCACTCTCTGTGAGATTTTTCTGTCACAGTTCTGGAGAGATGGAAGAGGTTACAAGGAAGAGCATAGGGCTGCAACTGCACTACATTCTTAAAAAAACATATGTGACACTGTTTGTGTTGGATAACAGAGCTTATTAGGTAACTGAATGATTTTGGAGCATGCAAGTATCTCTTTGTAGTACTTGTGATTGAAGATTCAGAACATTACTGAAATTTTAAGAGAATGATAGTGATGGAGATGTAAATAATATTCATTATTATTCGGCCCCAGTGTTGCCAAGCTAGATACTACTATGTGTAAATCCACACACACAAACTGCTTGTGATGATATTTCTATCATCAGGTACTTTTATTCTCTTCAATATTTGATCAAGTCACAATTATGATGAAATAACACCACACTTTATTTTATCGTGATACACATACTCGTTCAAAATGCAAATAGGGCTGATACCTGATAAATGAAGCATTTCCAGACATTATTTTTTTTTTTTTTGAATGATTTTACTTGTATTTACTTAAGGAACCATTCATAAATTTCTGAAAGTCACCTATTCAACACAAAATATAATAATATAATCAATAAATAACTACATCATATAAAATTGTAGCTACAGCGTATTATGTAAAGCTAAATGGCAATCCCCAGAACCATGGATCTCATTGCTGTTGGGGTAGATTGCATGCCTCAGTGATACAGTTAGTGCCGGTGCCGCAAGTGCAACCACAATGGAGTTGTGTCTGTTGGTATGACAAACAAATGTGTTGTTTTTGAAGAGGAGCAGCAGTCTTATCAGTAGTTGCAGGGATAACAGTCTGAATGACTGACTGATCTGGTCTTGTAACACCAACGAAAACAGCCTTACTGTGCTGATACTGTGAATGGCTGAAAACAAGGGGAAACTACAGGTGTAATGTTTTGTGATGGCATGCAGATCTACTATGTGGTTACATGATGATGCATCCTGTTGGGTAAAATATCTCCCTTTCAGATCTTTGAGCAGGCACTACTCAGGAGGATTCTTCGTCAGGAGTAACAAAACTGGCATTCTATGGATAGGAGTGTGGTATGTTAGATCCCTTAATAATCAGACAGGTAGGTTAGAAAATTTAAAGAGGGAAATGGATAGGTTGCAGTTAGATATAGCAGGAATTAGTGAAGTTTGGTTTAAGAATCATGAACGATGGTTGTATACATGGAACAGGCATGGAGACACCAGAAGGTTTCAGATTGGTTATATAATGGTAAGACAGAAATTTTGGAACCAGATCTTAAATTGTAAGACATGTCCAGGGGCAGATGAGGACTGTAACCACAATTTATTGAATATGAACTGCTGATTAGGAGGGAAGAAATTGAAAAAACTTTGGAAATTAAGGAGATGGGTATGATAATGCATTTTTCATAGTTAAAAAGAACACAGGTACTGCAGTGTTTACAGCCATTATGAGATATATGAAATGTATTCCCAGTTATGAATACAAACAACCATCAGCTGTATAAGGGACTAACAACAATGAAAATTTGTGCTGGGTTGAAACTTGATCCCGGATTTCCCACTTCATGCAAGTGGTCACATTAACTGCTTTAGCTATCTGTACATGACTCATGGCCAGACCCAAACTTCCTTATGTCATTGTTCTGGTGTCACATCCTATACTTGCACATTCATTATCTAATTCCAGTACATCCTTGCATTACATGCATGCATGTATGTCTGAAGGGACATTGCATCATTCTTCTGAATCGTATTCTGCAATATCTTATTCATCCTCCAATACTTTCAGTTGAAGTGTACTCTGTTGTATGGGAATTGCATAAAGTATCTACAAGTACAAGCTTAACGCAAGAACAATTACATGTGGTAGTTTGGGTATGGCTGTGAGCTCCGCGTGGATAGCCGAAGTGGTTGAGGTGACAGCTTATGTAAAGCAGAAAACCTACATTAGAGTCCTGGTCCGGCACAAATTTTCATTGTCATCATTCCTGTATACAGCTGATAGTTGTTTGTGTTCATTACAATGATGTATAAATTTCATGTAAGGAGGTAAGTTGAAAGAACCAGAGGTTGTTGAGAGTTTCAGATGGAGCATTGGACAACAATTGACTATAACTGGGAAAAGGTATATGGCAGAAGATGAATGGGTAGCTTTGCTAGATGAAATTGTGAAGGCAGCAGAGGATCAAATAGGTAAAAAGACAAGGCCTAGTAGAAGTCTTACAGGAGATATTGAATTTAGTTGATGAAAGGGAAAAAAATTAAAAATGCTATAAAGCTGTGAAGACGAGGCATGAGTCGTGCTTGGGTAGCTCACTTGCTCGCGAAAGGCAAAGGTCCTGAGTTCAAGTCTCGGTCCAGCACCCAGTTTTAATCTGCCAGGAAGTTTCATATCAGTGCACACTCTGCTGCAGAGTGAGAATCTCATTCTGGAAAAATGCTGTAATTGAAGCAGGCGAAAGGGAATACAAAGTCTGAAAAATGAGACTGCAGAGTGAGAATCTCATTCTGGAAAAATGCTGTAATTGAAGCAGGCGAAAGGGAATACAAAGTCTGAAAAATGAGACTGCAGAGTGAGAATCTCATTCTGGAAAAATGCTGTAATTGAAGCAGGCGAAAGGGAATACAAAGTCTGAAAAATGAGACTGACAGAATGTGTAAAATGACTGAGCAGGACAGGCTAGAGGACAAATGTAAGGCAAATACCACCTGCAGGAAAATTAAAGACACTGTTAGAGAAAAGAGAAGCAGACGTATGTCTATGAATAGCTCAGATGGAAATCCAGAATTAAGCAAAGAAGAGTGAAGGTGGAAGGGTCTATACAAGCGATATGAACTGTAAGGTAGTATTATAGAAAGGGAAGAGGATGTAGATAAAGATGAGATGGGAGATATGACACTGCAAGAAGAATTTGACTGAGCTCTGAAAGACCTAAGTCAAAACAAGACCCCTGGAGAAGATGACATTCCATCAGAAATACTGACAGTCTTGGGAGAGCCAGCCATGACAAAACTAATAATCTAGTGTGCGAGGTGCATGAAATATGTGAAATACACTCATATTTCAAGAAGAATGTAATAACTCCAATTCCAATGAAAGCAGGTGCTGATAGACGTGAATATTAGAGGAATATCAGTTTAATAAACCATGGTTGTAAAATACTAACACAAGTTCCTTACAGAAGAATGGAAAAACTAGTAGGAGCTGAAGTCGGGGAAGGTCAGTTTGGATTCTGAGAAATGTACCAACAGATGAGGCAATACCGACTCTACAATGTACCTTAAAAGAAAGATGAAGCAGAGGCAAAACTACATTCATAGCATCGGTAGACACAGAGATAGCTTTTGGTAGTGATCATTGGAATGCTCCCTTTGAATTTCTGAAGGTAACAGGGATAAAATACAGGGAGTGAAAGGCTGTTTACAACTTGTACAGAAATCTGATGGCAATTACAAGAGTTGAAGGGCATTAAGTGGAAGCAGTGGCTGAGAGAGGAATGAGACAGTGTTGAAGCCTATTCCCAACAATCTGTACATTGAGGAAGCAGTAAAGGAAACCAAAAAAAAATTTGGGGTAGGAATTAAAGTCCAGGGAGCAGAAATAATAACTTTGAGGTCTTTCAATGAAATTGTAACTTGGTCAGAGCCAGCAAAGGACTTGGAAGAACAGTTTAACAGATTGTAAAGTGTCTTGAAAGGAAGATAAGATGAACTTCAACAAAAACAAAACAACAGTAGTGAAATGTAGTCAAATTAACTCAGATGATGTTGGGGGAATTAGATTAGGAAATGAGACACTTCAAGTAGTAGATAATTTTTGCTGTTTTTGCAGTAAAATAAGTGATGATGGCCAAAGTAGAGACTGTGAAATGTAGACTGGCAATGGCCTGAAAAGTGATTCTGAAGAAGAGAAATTGACATCAGATATACATTTATGTTCTAAACAGTGGAATCTCCAGGTAGGAATATCGACTATGTGGGAAAAGACAGATTGCTACTTTTGTAAAGAAGACACATTGAGTTGTGGAATTCCAGCACGAGATGCCGGAGTTGGTGGTCGTGTATGCTTCTTGATTTTGTGAATGGTGTATGTCACTTTTTTACTGATGAAGGCTGTGGCCAAAAGGTCTATGTAAGTGTCTTTTAATTGTGCCTTTCTGCAACTTGACGTGTCCTTTTTTTTTTAAGTAGCTATCTTCATTTTCCTGGATTGAAGTGTTAGGAAGTCTTTTCTGAAGATATTTGTGTGGAGTGTAACTATGTATGGAAGTGATACATGGATGATAAATGGTTTAGACAAGAATACAAGTTCTTGAAAAGTGGTGCTAAAGATATTGAATGTGTAGATCCCATAAGTAATGAGGAGGAACAGAGTAGAATTGGAGAGACAAGGAATTTGTGACACAACCTGACTAAAAGGAGGGATCAGTTGATAGGACATGTTCTGAGATTTCAAGGGATTGCCAATTAATACTGGTGGGAAGTAGGGGGGGGGGGGGGGGAGGGGGAGTGTTAAAAATCATAGTAGGAGACTAAAAGAGGGGTACAGTAAGAAGATTCAGAAGGATGTAGGTTGCAGTAGTTATTCAGAGGTGAAGAGGCTTGCACAGGATAGAGCAGCATGGAGAGCTGCATCAAACAAGTCTTTGGGCTGAAGACCACAACAACAAATGGCAATTTTCTGAGTTGCAAAACAGTTACTTTCAAACATAACTCCACTTATTCCTCTATGTTAGTTAAGCTATGTTATAAAACTACATACCATGCTGATTTCCTTACATTTAGGATATTCTGGTGAGTTTCTTCTTCTGTGGTTGTGTTAAAAGCTGTAGTCATTTTAGCCAACAAAATTTGCTTCTTATCTCAGTTCCCTTAGTCTTTAGCTGTACAACCCACAATGCTGGCCTTTCCTCATACATATTACAGGGTGTATACGACCCGGGACAACTGGGAGATCCGGGAAAAACCTGGGACTTTTTTCATCCAGGAGAAAACCGGGAATTTTTTCATCTGGGAGAAAACCGGGAATTTTTTAGAATTCTGTCAATTTTTCATTTTTTTAGTTCTTAGTTAAATTTTTGTAACTTTGACTGGTAAGAACCAATACTCTAACAAAGAATATTACTGTATCTTGCTACTGCAGAATAATACTGCAGCAACAAAACACAAACGAGAGAAAAAAAAAGAAAAGAAAAATTAAGTTGCAAAGGAAATGCACTATACACAAGAACAAAACACAGTGCTCATACAAGCAACTGCCAACAGCAAAGTGTGTCAAAGGCTTTAGGAAGACTATGCAACATTTCATAACAACAAATTGCCTCCGATGAGCGTGACGTCACAACAGTTCACATTAACTTCGTTGCAACAGTTGTGAGCCAGCTTATGAGCATGTGCAGATGAGTCAGGTATGAGTAGTACCTTCTCCCGCTTCTGGCTACAGAAGTGTGGCAGTTAGCTGTATAAGCAATAGCAGCAAGCAGCCAGATGCTACCCGGAAAAATTTTACTGGTGCGCCTAAGCTGCCAGATTCACATATGCGCAACAGGCCCGGAACTAGGGGGCTGGGGCAAACCAGGGTATCTGCCGCAGGTGGCAGTTTCAGGGGGGCGGTGGCACCAAATTCATATTATTCAGGAAAAATATCTTGTTTCACAAAGCACCAAGCATCCAGCACATGTTGGTCTGTCGATTGCTCATATGATTTTGAACGCATCCCTGTTGGTTTTTGAACATTTTTGATCAAATTCTAAGTTGATTTCTGAATGAATGGTAAGTTGATTTTTGAATGTGTGCATAGTGTACATGATGTCTCTGCCAGGGGAATCCCCCTCACATCTAGGAATAAACTTTCCTGCAGACAAAAGGGGACGGGTCCATACGAGCTGAGCGAATAAAGCCGAAAGGGTGAATGGCAATCGCTGTTTATGTGGTTGGCTGGGTTCGCAAATGATCAGCGCTGTTATAATTCCTAGCAAATTCCATAGATTCAGACTACCAGAGTGGAAATAAACGACTAACAGGAATAACAGGTAACAAAGATTACATATTGTCTTTTCCGTGTATCCAAGAAAATGAAATTTTGACAGAAAATTTTTGGCCAGACCCCTACACTACTAAGGGGCAGTTATACAACCCCCGGCTAGAAGTTGCTAAAGTTCTATTCTGGGAGTAGTGCGGGAAATGTGTTGTACGTACATGTAATAATGCCTAACTGTTGCGGATATGTGAACAAACATTTTCCGGCGTGCATAGTGGCGCGCGAGATATGATGTGCAGAGTGCATTAGACTCTATGGAATATACATGTTCTGTGTTTGTTGATGGGGGAATGTAATACAATTTGGTAGTCAAATGTATTAATATGTGTTGTGCAAATAAAGCATAAGCTTATTTTGTCCCTTAAATTGTGTTACCTGCCATTTAGCTGCCTTAACCTGCATAAACTACAACACTAACTGGAAAATAAATGCGGGATAACTAAACTGGCAATTGTGGCTGGGTTAGTGAAGTTAACCAGAGAATAAATGTGGACACTGTCAGCAATAGTTACAGAATTAGTTGATGACAAGATTCTTAGAACGAGGAAGGAGAAGAAACGGGGACTCACACAAATTACAGAAGAATACGACGATTCCAAATTTATATAAAAATTTCGTAATACTGCTTTTCGATCTCATGCTTCAGAAGCTAGAGAGTATGAATGAAATGTGAAACTATTTCCTAACATAAAACGTTTTGCTTTTAGTAGGCCTAATAGGCATCTGATATTGGTACTTCGTGAATTATATTCCGTCGTGTTATAAAAATAACCATTTGAGCCAAATCAGTCTCGTTTATTTGGTGTATGTAACAATTGCTGCAATATTAGGCAGGTCTATTTCGTTTTATCTAGCAGACAGTGACAAAATACACGTAATCAGATCAAGAAACCGCACCAGTCTTGGGTGCTATTTGTATTAACAGCTTTTCTAGCTTTAGACAAAGACAGACATTTCATTTTTTGATATAGCAAAATGTTGATGAACTTTGATGAGGTAATACATTCTTTCCCAGAAAGGAAAGTACGCCATATAAAGCTGTGGCAAGATTAGGGAGGAAAAAAAAAAGCTACAACTTGAGGACTGAAGAAATGTGTACTGTCTTGCTTGTCTCTTGTCTTTACTCGTTTTATGTATCATATATTTAATTTTATGCCAGACAAAACAGCAATTTAGTAGCTAATAGGCAGTAAAGACTGCAAATTTTCTGAAGAGTTCTTGTTCTGCCGGATACAAATAATCCCATCCAGCATTAATAGCGAGATTTTTTAAAGAGAGGCAGGATGTCAGACCGACCGACTGGGAGCAGGAGAGGCACCACATGACATTTTAATTTCCGCTGGCCGGAATATAGTTTGATTGCACCCATTACAAAATATTACACATCTGAATTCCACAGAGCGTAATACAGAGACGTTTGATTTTGTTCCCTCGAACATATGTGTTTTACGTATCAGACTCTTCAGAAGGATGTGCACTACAAAATGAAGATATTTTTTAAATTTTTGGCGTCCTACCCCAAACACTCGAGGGAGGGGCAGCACCACTATCTGATATTGTCCTGGTTTGGAAATATCGTAGATACAGACCTGATGCACAAAGCAGTCTTGAGTTGTAGTGGGGAGGTGGTAGTCACCACGTGACCCGTGTTTACGTTAAGTGATTTTATTGTTTCCTCTTTGTTTATTTCTCTAATGTCAGATGAAAACAAAAAGGATTTCTGTGGCTGCAAGCTATCAAGTGAATTAAAATACATTCACATAATTACAGAAGGCTAAAATATATTATTAGTTTCAGATTTTATTTTGTTTCCACTTTTCTTACAGTCAAGTGTTAATCGCCTTGCAGAACAATGAAGTTATTTTTGTTGGTTTGTTAAAGAAATTTGACTTTCATTAATCTTTTCTGCTGAGGCCAATTTATTTTAAACGAAATGTTTAATTCCACGCCATTGGCTAGTTTCAACTGTTCGCTGCATTTCAAGTTCACATCTTCATCTTCTAGCATGTATGGTATTACGCCACAATAAAGGACCAAACAAGAGATAATGCGGTACTGGCACTCCAAGAAAATTTACATCTGAATCTGGACAAATGAATGTGCACTTTAAACTGAATTATGCATTTTAGTATGGTTCACAAAATTCCCATGCTCTTGGAGTATCCTCTAATGTCATGTTTCTTTTATGACATAATGTAAAAATTTTTAATGTTTTACATGTACGAACGTACGGGCTTCTTGTGTCATCGTAGCTGCACAAGTGCAGCGACGCCTGTCCTCTGGTGCAACTGTTGAAACTAATCTATTTCCACCATGTCATGGGCAAATATTCCGAATGGTTGTTTGAAAAGCTTTATTTTCAAGTAAAATAAATTTCCTTTTACACAAGATGGATTCTGTGTGTGACTGTCCAGTGAATTTCTTAAATCACAGAGCGTTTGACTCTCATTCAAAAATCAGATCTTTGAGGACAACCATTTAGAATATTTTTGAGCCCAGAAGGCCAGACATTTATGTTGTTTTTAAAAATTTTACTGGCAAATTTGTGTGATGTAGCTTAAAGTGTAACACGTGCAAAAAAATCAATATTATGTGTGAAAGCTTAGCTTCTCTTGCAGCTCATTAATTGTAGAGATCAACATTATAGGTGAAAGCTTTTCTTTTCTTGTAGCAACACTATGTATAGTAATTTAAACCATTAGGTTTTCCTATTTGTGTGTTCACGCTACTTAACAGTGTTGTTGCTATTGGCTGACTGCATCACGTGTCCTATGCTCTGAATATCCGCTGTCATTGGTTGGCGAGATCGCTTGAGATGAGCTACGACTGGCTTACAAAAGCATATCGCAATCTTGATTTCAATCCTTCAGAAAGTAACATACGGTGTTTCTTGGAATTTGAAAATATGAAAATATTCAGTGTACATGTGGCTGCACATCAGACATCATCCAAAATGTGTTTTATCCCCTGAGTTTCATTTTCTAAAGTGCCAGGAAATTCTACGCTGGTATATAAAATCACAACCATTGAAAGGATTGATAAGTTTTACAGTTCCGAGGATAGGTATACTGTTACTTAACATGGAAAAAATGTATTTTCATCTGGGAGAAGGTGTATTTTCAACCGGGAAATCCGGGAATTTTTTCCCTCATCCATGGATACACCCTGTATTAATTAAATGCATTAACAATCTTAGTCCACTTCCTGGAAACTTGCTACATCACTTTTTTTGCTGACACATCACTTGCATTCACTTCACAGTGCATATTCATATGATAGTATTTTCAGCAGTCCTGAAAATTCCGGTACATGCCCACAGAGCAGTTTGTAGCAGTGGTAATGTGAAGAATTCACATTTTTGTTTTAACATGGGATTGAGTCTCTTCGGTGACATTTTTTTTTTCGCCTTGTAGCTCTGTAGATGATGAAGAAATTGATGATGAGATAAAAGAAATTATTCAGGTAGTGAAGGGAGTTGAAAATTTAATAGTCATGGGTGACTGGAATTCATCAGTAGGAAAAGGGAGAGAAGAAAACATAGTAGAAGAATATGGATTGGGGCTAAGAAATGAAAGAGGAAGCCACCTGGTAGAATTTTGCACAGAGCATAACTTAATCATAGCTAACACTTGGTTTAAGAATCATAAAAGAAGGTTGTATACATGGAAGAACCCTGGAGATACTAAAAGGTAAGACAGAGATTTAGGAACCAGGTTTTAAATTGTAAGACATTTCCAGGGGCAGATGTGGACTCTGACCACAATCTATTGGTTATGAACTGTAGATTAAAACTGAAGAAACTGCAAAAAGGTGGGAATTTTAGGAGATAGGACCTGGGTAAACTGAAAGAACCAGAGATTGTACAGAGTTTCAGGGAGAGCATAAGGGAACAATTGACAGGAATGGGGGAAAGAAATACAGTAGAAGAAGAATGGGTAGCTTTGAGGGATGAAATAGTGAAGGCAGCATGGGATCAAATAGGTATAAAGACAAGGGCTAGTAGAAACCCTTGGGTAATAGAAGAAATATTTAATTTAATTGATGATAGGAGAAAATATAAAAATGCAGTAAATGAAGCAGGCAAAAATGAATACAAACGTCTCAAAAATGATATCAACAGGAAGTGCAAAATGGCTAACCAGGGATGGCTAGAGGACAAATGTAAGAATGTAGAGGCTCATCTCACTAGGGGTTCGATAGATACTGCCTACAGGAAAATGAAAGAGACCTTTGGAGAAAGGAGAACCACTTACATGAATATCAAGAGCTTTGATGGAAACCCAGTTCTAAGCAAAGAAGGGAAAGCAGATAGTTGGAAGGAGTATATAGAGAGCCTATACAAGGGTGATGTACTTGAGGACAATATTATGGAAATGGAAGAGGATGTAGATAAAGATGAAATGGGAGATACGATACTGCGTGAAGAGTTTGACAGAGCACTGAAAGACCTGAGTCGAAACAAGGCCCCCGGAGTAGACAACATTCCATTAGAACTACTGACAACCTTGAGAGAGCCAGTCCTGACAAAACTCTACCATCTGGTGAGTAAGATGTATGAGACAGGCGAAATACCCTCAAACTTCAAGAAGAATATAATAATTCCAATCCCAAAGAAAGCAGGTGTTGACAGATGTGAAATTTACCGAACTATCAGTTTAATACGTCACAGCTGCAAAATACTAACGCGAATTATTTACAGACGAATGGAGAAACTGATAGAAACCAACCTCGGGGAAGATCAGTTTGGATTCTGTAGAAATGTTGGAACACGTGAGGCAATACTGACCCTACAACTTATCTTAGAAGAAAGATTAAGAAAAGGAAAACCTACATTTCTAGCATTTGTAGACTTAGAGAAAGCTTTTGATCATGTTGATTGGAATACTCTCTTTCAAATTCTGAAGGTGGCAGGGGTAAAATACAGGGAGCGAAAGGCTATTTACAATTTCTACAGAAACAAGATGGCCGTTATAAGAGTCGAGGGGTATGAAAGGGAAGCAGTGGTTGGGAAGGGAGTGAGACAGGGTTTTAGCCTATCCCCAATGTTATTCAATCTGTATATTGAGCAAGCAATAAAGGAAACAAAAGAAAAGTTCAGAGTAGGTATTAAAATCCATGGAGAAGAAATAAAAACTTTGAGGTTCGCTGATGACATTGTAATTCTGTCAGATACAGCAAAGGACTTGGAAGAGCAGTTGAACGGAATGGACAGTGTCTTGAAATGAGGGTATAAGATGAACATCAACATGATAATGGAATGTAGTCAAATTAAATCGTGTGATGCTGAGGGAATTAGATTAGGAAATGAGACACTAAAAGTAGTAAAGGAGTTTTGTTATTTGGGGAGCAAAATAACTGATGATGGTCAAAGTAGAGAGGATATAAAATGTAGACTGGCAATGGCAAGGAAAGCGTTTCTTAAGAAGAGAAATTTGTTGACTTCGAGTATTGATTTAAGTGTCAGGAAGTTGTTTCTCAAAGTATTTGTATGGAGTGTAACGATGTATGGAAGTGAAATGTGGATGATAAATAGCTTAGACAAGAAGAGAATAGAAGCTTTCGAAATGTGGTGCTACAGAAGAATGCTGAAGATTAGATGGTTTGATCACATAACTAGTGAGGAGGTATCGAATAGAATTGGGGAGAAGAGGAGCTTGTGGCACAACTTGACTAGAAGAAGGGATCAGTTGGTAGGACATGTTCTGAGACATTGAGGGATCACCAATTTAGTATTGGAGGGCAGCGTGGAGGTTAAAAATCATAGAGGGAGACCAAGAGATGAATACACTAAACAGATTCAGAAGGATGCAGGTGACAGTAGGTACTGGGAGATGAAGAAGCTTGCACAGGATAGAGTAGCATGGAGAGCTGCATCAAACCAGTCTCAAGATTGAAGACCACAACAACAACAACAACAGTTTTTTAATTCTGTCTATGATGTTTTATGTTCTTTGTTGTGTTGCTTTGTTTAAATGTAAAACTTTCATAATCATGCTGTTCCTGTAGGAGGTAAAACAGGCAAATTTTTCACTCAGAAACACGCCACAGCCACAAATTATGGCTCAAAACATGCAGATTAGTGGATACTATTATATAATAGATTCACTAGTATGGCAAAATATACACTGCGGAAAAAAATTAGTACATCTCGAAAGACAACATTGATTTTGATCCAATCATGGCATATGATACCAGGGAGATAAGACACCCTGTGATAGTTCAGAACCCCACTCATAATGAAAATGTATTGGAGCTAAAGACAACAAATATGCCTGACATCTTAGAGTGTGTCCACATTGAAACTGGTATCATTGACCAAGACGCTGTTGTGGCAGCAGTGATTACCAAAGTTCAAAGGCCAACTACAACAAGTAGAAAGATATATATGTTCAGTAAAATAGATAAAAAGAAGCAGTAGTGTCATATCTCGATAATTCAAACTTCCAGTGCTGGGAAGGAGCATATAGAGGAACAATGGCTCAAGTTTAAAAAAATAGTTGGCTGTGCACTGGTTAGAACATAGGGCTATAGATAGAGATATGCTGAATGAAACCTATTTGGCTGTCATGAGAGGATTGTGTGAAGCATAGCAGCATATTGTCAAATGATCTTTCAAAGAATCCAAACATATTGTGGCTACATGTAAAGACTATTAGTGGTACCTAAGTTAGTGTCCAGTCCCTAGCACATGAGATGAGAATTCAAATTGAGGGTAATAAAGCAAAAGCTGAAATGCAGAACTCCATTTTCAAATGTGCCTTTACGAAAGGAAACCCACGAGAATTGCTTCAATTTAAACCTCATACCACTGGAAAGATAAATGAAGTAAGTATTAGTGTCAGTGGTGATGAGAAACAGCTGAAAGCATTTAACCTGCACAAAGCTCCAGAGCCTGATGGAATCCGATTCCATACTGAATTTGCAGATGAATTAGCTCCTCTTATAACTATAATCAATCATAGATCCCTCATACTGAAAGCTGTGTGGAGCAGTTGGAAGAAAGCACAGGTCACACCTGGCAACAAGAAGGGTAGTAGAGATGATACATGGAAGTACCATCCAAAAATATCCCTGATATAGATTTGTTGTAGAATCTTAGAACATGTTCTGAGCTCAAAGAGAATAAGCTATCTTGAACTGAATGACCTCACTTATGTCAAATGGCATGGATTCTGAAAATACTGATCATCTGAAACCCAACTCACAATTTTCTCGCATGACGTTCTGAAAGTTTTGGATGAAAGCAGTCAAGTAAATGCAGTAAGTATCTCTTGATTTTTGAAAAGTATTTGAGTCAGCACCACACATACACTTATTGTCGAAAGTACAATGGTATGTGGTGTCAAGTGAAATTTGTGACTGGACGGATGACTTTTTTGTAGGGAGAATTAAGCATGTTACCTTGGGTGGAGAATCATCATCAGATGTAGAAATAAATTTGTGTGAGCCCCAGGGAACCCTTGCTTTTCATGTTGTGTATTAATGACCTTGCAGACGATAGTAATAGTAACCCCAGACTTTTTGCAGTAGATACAGTTATGTATAATAAAGTACTATAAATATTCAGTCAGATCTTGATAAGGTTTCAAAGTGGTACAAAGATTGGCAACTTGCTTTAAATGTTCAGAAATGTAACACTTCTCAGGATGAAAAAAACATAGTATCCTATGACCGTAATATCGGTGAATCACTGTTGGAATTAGTCAACTGAAACAAACACCTAGGTGTAACATTTTCTAGTTATATGAAATGGAATGATCACATACACACAGTTGTGGGTAAAGCAGGACATAGACTTTGGTTCACTGGTGCAATCAGTCTACAAAGGAGATTGATTGCAAATCACTTATGCAATCCTTTCTGGAATGTAGGTCAAGTGTGTGGGAACCATACCAAATTGGACTAACAGGAGATATTAAACATATAAGAGAAGGGCAACGTGATGGCCACAGATTTGTTTGACACATAGGAGAGTGCCAGAGAGTTGCTGAAGAAACTGAACTGGCTGGCTCTTGAAGATCATGGGGATCGTGAGGCCAAGATTTGAATAATTATAGCATACACAGAGGTATTCAGTCATTCTTCCCGTGCTCCATACATGAATGGAATGGGAAGAAACCCTAACAATTGGTACAATGGGACATACTCTCTGACATGCACTACATGGTATTTTGCAGAGTATAGATGTAGATATAGGTATGGATCCACAACCCTTACAGTGACTCCAACACTGAGTCAAGAAGATGGTCTTTTGTGGAGTACATGGATATATCAGGATAGAGGGGAATGACAAATCTGACATGACAAATCAGATAAAGAAGCATGTAGGGATGGTGTATGTTGACATACCATCTCCTTAGACTGAATGTTTGGAGGTGACAATCAACAAATTGTAGTCACTCACATTGATCCCATAGGTGTGGTGGACCTCATGCTAGCCACACTAATGGAAGGAGGTGCTGTTCTCCAGACTGTGCATGGGACATAGCTCTTTTGCTCGTTCTGCTGAAGGATCCACCACTGTGTGAAGTTCTTGGTGTACCACTTTTGGTTCAGCAAATCTTGGCAAAATGTGTTTTGTATACTGACATCAGGGCAGCCCTCGTTTTGGCCGGAGATCTACACACCATCTTTCGCGGCTCTGACGTTAGTGTCACATCTGTTTTGAAGTTTTGTGAACTGTTGGCCCTCATCCCTAAAGTGGTGGGTAGGGTAGGTTGTCTTTAATGCATTGTAAAGAATCCTGCCAGTTGGCTCATTATCAGAAATGAATGCTTCAAGCAGTCCAGGGTCTTAAATGACCCATGCGAGAAAAGCTGCTCACGCTGCTGCTTCAGCATTGAGAGTGCTTCCTCGAAAAACTCACTGCACTAGCTGCAGTGTGTCCATTTTTCCTCCAATTCTACATGAAACCTTTATGTTATAGTTGCATGCACTATACTTATTAATAAAAGAAATAAATTTCCTATATTAGTGCATGGTGACTGCGAGCACTTTGTGAATGTAACCATATAGAATGCCTAATAAATTTCTTTATTACGCTGTTTTAGCTATTGCCATCATTGGATATTTCCAATTGAGATTAAAGGAACATAAAGAGCTACAGGTATTCTTGATACATCAAGCTACAAAACAAGAAAAGTAAAAAAGATAAAAATATTATTAAAACTACACTCACCAAAAAGCTTACGTGATGCAAAACAAGTTTTATTATCAGTATTAAGAAACCATGTCTAATCAGGGCATCAACCTACAATTTGACTCAAAAAATTATGGAAAGATGTAAGCTGTAGCTGACAGGTTGCATTCATGTAGGTGGCATTGCCATCACATTATATTTTGTTTTATTTTTTCTTAACTTTGTTCTTTAAAAAGAAGACCGACAGTCTGTAAATGAAAACATTTAATGTCTAATTACGATAAGACATGATTTAAATGAGTATAGTTGCATTCTCATAAAATTGGACATGGACTAATTGCAGCCATCTGAAAAGCTAATTTTATGACTAAGCAAATACATCCATTTAAATCATGTTTAATAATCTGACTTTGAATGAATGTGATTTAAAGAGTATACATCTTTTTACATATATGAAGGGGAGATAAAATAAAATCAGAAGACAATGTCCCTTATACTAGCACCACCTCGTTGGCTAGAAATTACATCTTTGTATAAAGCAAATAGATTACATTTTCAATGTTTCATCTTTTGTAGCTTGTTGTTATGTAATGAACAGCTGTTGATCTTCATTTGCCTTTAATAGTAGTTGAAGACATCTGATGATCACAGTAGTGGAAGCAGCATAATAAATAAATAAATTTATTAAGCAGTCTGGTCAAAATCCTTGACAGACTGTGATGAAGGACGCTTGATAGTATTCCAGCTGCCAGGCACACTGTACAACAGGCAACAGGGCTGTTTGAGATTGCATAGCAAACTCTTATGTGCTATTGTAATGTGTGCTTTGAGTTGGTAGCTGTAACTTTGAACATTTCCTGTCAGCTTAGCTTGTTGCCATATGCTGGAACTTATTTATGTCAGTAGAAAGTATTTCTGACCATTTGGAGTATATTGTAGTGATGCTATGCAAATGTAACACTTGTTCCTGTATCATGTAGATGTGAATATTGAATGAAGGGTGAGAAATTTTAGTTTTTAGAACCAGCGATTTCTTCATGTGGCAAAAGAGATAAAAAGATTTGGAAATATATAGCATTGTAAAAAATTAGTGTATGATTTGCAACACATGTTGAGATAGATAATAGGTGGTAAGTCTGTCTCCCTTCTTCTTTTTTATTAATTTTTTCTAGGATATTGGTGGGTACTCTTTAATAGGATAATAATGCATGTGTACCTTAAAACCATGATGTGTGCAATGTTACTTCAATTATTAAATGATTGATATATCTATGCTATTATGAAAATGTTTGTAAGTTCCACATCTCCTAATCCACTGAACTGATTTCAACCAAAATTGGTACACATATCACTTACTGTCTTACACGATCCACAGTAGTGGTAAGAACCATCTATCTCACAAAAGAGTGGAGCTGAAAAAGAAGTGTAACTCATGACTCAAATGGCCACACTGTCTTCATCTGGTATTTGAGAATGAAAGCCCTCAGTGACTTACAAACAAATTTAGACATAGTTTCAAAATTTTATATTTGTTTCCTGCTGAAATGATTTAAGCAAAAACGTTTTCTCACTTGCTCATTTTCGCAGTTTCAGCAGCAAGGCTGTCACATCAGGGATGATCATTTAATGTAGTATGGCTTTACTACTAACTCTATTCACAACACATTCCACAGATGGTATCCACAATGTATCATTGTATGACTGACATTTCAGGAGATATGATATCATAAACACTGAGATGCATGAGAAACTGCCGAAATGTGCATGATGTTTTAATTTATTACTTCTTTATTACTAACTCTATTTGCAACAGGTTTTGCTGACAGTATTAGCATAAACCACTGGATGTACCTGCAAATTTATATTATTGTACATTACATATTTCAGGAGCTACGATGTCATAAACATTGAGCTCCATGAAAACGAAACTGAATTGTGAAATTCGCTGGAGATAAAGGCGAAATATGTGTACAAATATGTGTGAAATGTGTTAAATATATGTGACATTTATGTAAGTGAGCGAAGTTATAGGTAATAAGCTGTTTCCAAACTCCTGGATTGATTTCAACTAAATTTGGCACACATATTATGTACTTTTTGGAAAGAAATATAATGGGGAAAGAATGAGCTACCTTCAGTGGGGTGGGGTTATGATGTGAGGAGAAAACTGGGGAGGAGGAGGTGGACAGTCAGAAAATGGGGGATGGTGGGATGGTGGGCAGAGAGAGGAGGAGATAGAAATGGTCAGAAAGGGGATAGGAGGATATATATGGACAGAGAGTGGGGTGTAAGGAGATGGACAGAGACGGAATGAGAAGGAGATAGACTCAAGAAGGGAGGGGGATATTGATAGAGGGGGTGCAGAAGATAAGACAGAGTTGGGAGGAGCATGTGAACAGAGAAATGAAAGAGGAGGCGTTGGACAAGACAGGTGGAAGAAGAAATGGGCAGGAAAAGGGGGAAGAGTAAATGGACTGAGGAGGGGGGGGGAGGAGGGTGAAATGGACATGGACAGAGAAAGAGAAGAGAGGGAGATTGACAGTGAGAGGGAAGGAGGAGATGGTGAGAGAGTGGGGCAAGGAGGAGATGGACTAATAGAAGAATTGAATAAGTTCATATCCAGAGAACACTGGGTACCCAACTATACGTGTTTCATTAGAAAACTAGTTCAGATGCACTTGAATGCTGTTGAATTTGTCAAAATTCTGTGCTCACACTGGTAGGTCATATACTGTGTGTGTGTGTGTGTGTGTGTGTGTGTGTGTGTGTGTGTGTGTATGTATTTGCTAAAGATCTTAAACTCATTCCATTTGAATTGATTATTTGGATCTGGACCCTTCTCTGTCTTTTACCACCACTTCCTCATCTTAGCAGTAGGATGGATAGAGTGAGTAAATTCTGTGTGCAGACACAGAAAGTGATAACTGCAATTTGTGAAGAGCTGAAGGTGCTGTTGGCTGTGGTCAGACATCTTCAGGCTGCTGCCTTAGGTGTAATGGTAGCAGAGCAACTAGGGTATCACATGGGACAGCTCAGGTGTTGAACGTTTCACCCATAGGCCCAGCTGCTCAGTGCCTTGCAATGTACAGTGTGCATGGCAGCTGCCAGATTGTAATGTGTCTGCAACACTCAATGTGGAGAGTTGATGTGGGGATTGGTCATCTGACCTCACCCCATTCACCCTGTGAGTGGACAAGAAGCTGTTCCTTCAGCAGAGTCCAAGCAGGCACATGGGGGATGTATTAGCTAGTTATTGACAGCTCCACCTTACAGTCCAGTGTGCACTTAAAAAATCAGCTAGGGGCACCTCAGACTGTGAGTGGACAAGTGGCTGCTCTTTCAGCAGGGTCCAAAGTGGCACACGGAGGATGGCATTTGCTAGTTATTGGGAGCTTCACTGTGAGGTGTATTATGGACCACCTTAAGGAAACAGTCTCCATGGCTGGAAAGAAGTCTATTGTGTACTTGGTAAACCTGCTGGGTCACCTCATCTGAGATGTGGAGGAAGCTATACCAACAGCTGTCATCATCATCATCATCATAAACTAAAGGGTAGGCCTTGTCGATTCAGCCATGTCCCTTTCTCCATTGTCATCCTCTTCAATTCTTCATACGATTTTATCCCCATATCTTCTTTGATGTTGCTCTTGGCCTGCCTCTTAGTTTTTTCCCTAAAACTATTCCTTGAAATACATTATTTAGGAACTGGTTGTGTCTCGTTATGTGCCATATCATCTTTGATTTTCTTCTTCCTACGTAATTTAGCAGTGTTCTGTTCTCATTCACTTCTCTTAAGACCTGTTCATTACTTTTTCTATCTACCCAGCTCGTTTTCATCATTCTTCTCCAAATCCAGATTTCCATTGCTTCCAGTCTCTTTTTTTTCTCTACCTTTCCCAGGGTCCACACTTCACATCCGTATGTTAAGACACTCCAGACAAAAGTTTTCGCAAACTTTTCCCAACTTTCTAGGCTTATATGATTGTCTGTTAGTAAATTCATTTTATTTTGGAAAGCTTGCTTTGCCAAGGCTATTCTTCTGTTTATATCTGTGTATATTTATTGTTGTCAGTGATTGTGCTCCCCAAATAATAGAAGTTCTCAACCTACTCTAGAACATAATTTTCTAGTTTAATATTAACTTCACCATTTTCTTTTGCCCTCCCTACTGCCATAGTTTTTGATTTCTTATTTATTTTTATATTAAATTCTCTTAGGATTTTGGCAAATTTTAGCAACACTAACTCCATTTCTTTTATTTAGTCAGCAAGTACTACTATATCATCTGCAAAACGGATACAGTGTATTCGTTCCCCATTAGTTTTAATTCCTTTGGTTATTCTTTTCAATTTTTCAATGGTTTCTTCAATAAATGTGTTGAACAGATATGGTGCTAATGGCCATCCTTGCCGTACTCCCCTCCTTATTTTTGCTTTCTTCTTCACACCATTCACTTCTATCTCTGCTTTATGCCTTTTATACGGGTTCCACATTAATCTTCTGTACCTCCAATCAAGACTTATTTCCTTCATCATTTGGAATAACAATTTCCAATTAACCATGTTAAATGCTTTTTGTAAATCTATAAAGGCCAGGTAGGTTTTCCTATTAACTCCAATTCGTCTTTCCAATACTATCCTCAGAGCTAGTATTGCCTCTCTAGTTCCTTTTCCGGATCTGAAACCAAATTGGTCTTCTCCTAGGTTTGCCTCAGTTTTCTTTTTTATTCAATTTTTTTATGTTTAACATTATTTTGCAAGTGTGGATTAGTAAGGAGATGGTTCTGTAGTTCTCACAGTCCAGGACATTATTGCTGTTTTGCTGTTAAGCAAATTTGTAGGTGGTTCTTTTCCATCTTCACAGTACTCTTCAATAAGTTTATATAAGTACTCTTTTCTTGATTCTCCAATTACATTCACTATTTCTGCTGGGGTGTTATCTGTGCCTGTCACTTTGCCATTACTTAGATCATTCAAGGCACTGTTGAATTCCTCTATAGATATAGGTGGACCTATCATGTCAATATCTACACTGCTCTCTTCTTCCAGAATTTCCCCCTCATTAGCAGTATCTTCTCCTGCATATAGTTCCTCAGTATACTCTTTCCATCTTTCGCATACATCCTCTAATTCGAAAAGTAGGTCTCTGTTTTTATTCTTGACCATATTTGTTTTTGTTCTTGGCTTTATCTGCATTGATTTAATTTTAGAGTAGGCTGTCAAGCATACAGTAATCTGCAAGTTGTGACTCATGTCAGTGTCAAAAATGCCTGTCACTTAGGTTCTGAGGCTATCCTCAGATTGTACAGATGGCTAGCAAAAGTGGCGAAGACTACTTCGTTCATGGGGTGTAAGCATAGGTCACAGTTTGCAGTGAGTTGATCAGGGCCTGTTGGTTTGGAACGGAGTGAAGCTCCATCAGTTCTGTGGCAGCCTTGACTGCAGATTTCTGGACTTGCATTATGGAGTGGTATGTCCGGGGTGCTTTACACAGAAGATGCAGCTACTCAGGTAGTGGGAACACTTGTGGAATGCACATGGCAATTTTTTGAGCTAGGTGATAGTTTGAGGTCCTCTGATGGAAAGTTCACGAGTCAGTACACAGAGAATGAAATCAGATCACATATAAAGTAAAGGTACTTTGAATGTCAACAGTTTAACAGTAAATAGTTGAAACATTTGTAACAGTATTTCAGAATGTACTGCCCTCCAGAAAAGCTGATGTGCTCAAATGATACTTTGAACTAAGAAGTGGATGAAACCCAAAGTATAACACTCCAAAGTATGAAGTGACGCATGGAATATACACTACTGGCCATTAAAATTGCTACGCCAAGAAGATGACATGCTACAAATGCAAAATGTAACTGACAGGAAGAAGATGCTGTAATATTCAAATGATTAGCTTTTCAGAGAATTCACACAAGGTTGGCACCGGTGGCGACACCTACAATGTGCTAACATGAGGAACGTTTCCAACGATTTCTCATGCACAAACAGCAGTTGACCGGTGTTGCCTGGTGAAACGTTGTTGTGATACCTCATGTAGGGAGGAGAAATGCATACCATCACATTTCTGACTTTGATAAAGGTCGGATTGTAGCCTATCATGATTGCGGTTTATTGTATCGCAACATTGCTGTTCGCGTTGGTTGAGATCCAATGACTGTGAGCAGAATATGGAATCGGTGGGCTCAGGAGGGTAATACAGAACGCCGTGCTGGATCCCAACGGCCTCGTATCACTAGCAGTCGAGATGACAGACATCTTATCCGTATGGCTGTAACGGATCGTGCAGCCACGTCTTGATCCCTGAGTCAACAGATGGGGACGTTTCCAAGACAACAACCATCTGCACGAACAGTTCAATGATGTTTGTAGCAGCATGGTCTATCAGCTTGGAGACAGTGGTATGGTTACCCTTGACGCTACATCATAGACAGGAGCACCTGCGATGGTGTTCTCAATGACGCACCTGGGTACACAAACGGCAAAACGTCATTTTTTCAGATGAATCCAGGTTCTGTTTACAGCATCATGATGGTTGCATCTGTGTTTGGCGACATCTTGATGAACGCACATTGGAAGTGTGTATTCGTCATCGCCATACTGGTGTATCACCCGGTGTGATGGTATGGGGTGCTATTGGTTACACCTCTCGGTCACCTCTTGTTCACATTGACGGCACTTTGAACAGTGGATGTTACATTTCAGATGCATTACGACCCGTGGCTCTACCCTTCATTTGATCCCTGCAAAACCCTACGTTTCAGCAGGATAATGCACTGCTGCATGTAGCAGATCCTGAACGGGCCTTTCTGGATACAGAAAATGTTCAACTGCTGCCCTGGCCAGCACATTCTCCAGATCTCTCACCAATTGAAAATGTCTGGTCAATAGTGGCCAAGCAACTGGCTCATCACAATACTCCAGTCACTACTCTTGATGAACTGTGGTATTGTGTTGAAGCTGCATGGGCAGCTGTGCCTGTACACGTCATCCAAGCTCTGTTTGACTCAATGCCCAGGCGTATCAAGGCTGTTATTATGGCCAGAGGTGGTTGTTCTGGGTACTGATTTCTCAGGATCTATGCACCCAAATTGCGTGAAAATGTAATCACATGTCAGTTCTAGTATAATATATTTGTCATATGAATACCCGTTTATCATCTGCATTTTTTCTTGGTGTAGCAGTTTTAATGGCCAGTAGTGTATATTGAAAAGACAGGTTAGAAACCATGGGGAAGGAGGGAGCTATTCATTGCAGTCCACAAAAATATTATGTGTATGGAGGCCAAAATTGAGTCTGACTACACAGTTATCTGGACATAAGCAACTATGTAGGTGAGATCAAGTTAATCATTCAAAGAAAGTCTACACTCAATTGTGCAGAAATATCCTGATCATGCAGTATTAGTTGGAGTTAATTTTAACCTGCTTGAGTGTAGATGGAGACATTTATGGTTTCATTGCAGATGGTATGGACAAGCCGTCGTTACATAAACTTTCTTGAGCAGCTAGTACAACAACACACGCACAGTGGAAATATTTTTGATATTGTAGTTACTGACAGGTCTGGTAATACTGGCAGTGTCAGTATAGAGACAGAGATTAGTTATTGGAGTGGCGGTTGTTACCCGAGCTAAATCCATAAGAAGGCTAGGAGAGTTTTTATGCTGAAAAGAACAAATGAGAAGTTGTTAGCCTTGTACTTAGATGAAGAATTGACATCATTTATTGTCAATATGATGGATGTAGAGAATTATGGACAAAGTTTAAACTGATTGTAATTCTTGCTTGGGAAGATGCATGTGCCAGTATATGGATTAAGGACTGAAAAGACTGACCATAACAAAATTTGGAAATTGCTATGGAATCAGATATTGTTGCACTCATGGTTAAAAAAGTATGTAGAAATATTGACAGGGAAAGGTTAGTAGAAATTCACCTATCTAAGAGTGATGTGCAAACTTTCACCATCATACCGTAGTGAAGGATCTTGCCAAGAACATGAGAAAAGTCTGGTATTGGGTAAAATCAGTAAATTAGTTGAAAGCTTCTGTTCAGTTATTCATAGACTAGTCTGGTGTGGCAATAGAAGACAGCAAAAGGAAGGATGTTTCAGATTTCACATTTCAAAAAATAATTCACACAGGAAGATCATACAGACATAAATAATTTCAACATTGAACAGACTCTCATAGTGGTGATGTAGAACTAGGTATCCGTGGCATTGAAAAGCAGCAAAAGAGTTTAAACATGTAAGTCATGAGATCCATATGTAATCTTAATTTGGTTTTACTGATTTTGCAATGGCCCCCTACTTAGCTTGCATTGATCATGAATGCGTCACCCACCGCAAAGTCCTATGCGACTGGAAAAAACACAGGTGATTGCTGCATATAATAATGAACCTGCAAAATTACAGTCCAATATCTGTAACAACAGTTTGCTGCAGAATTCTTGAGCATACAATAAATTTCATTGACACAGAAACGCTGCTGTCCTTATGTCAGGACGGATTTATGAAGCTTCACTTGTGCGAAACCCTGCTTGCCTTTCCATGCACAATATCCTGCAAAACTTGGATGAAGGGCATCAGGCAGATTCCATTCTCTGATATTTCTAGAAAGCATTCAACACAGTGTCCCATTACAGACTGTTAATGCACTTCTCTTGAGCATGTTGAATAGGTTTCCAGATGTGTAAGTGGTTTGAAAACTTTTTAAGTATTTGAACCCATTGCATTTTCTTGGATGGTTCAAATGGCTCTGAGCACTATGGGACTTAACTTCTGAGGTCATCAGTCCACTAGAACTTAGAACTACTTAAACCTAACTAACCTAAGGACATCATACACATCCATACCGAAGGCAGGATTCGAACCTGCGACCGTAGTGGTCGCCCGGTTGCAGACTGTAGCACCTAGAACTGCTCAGCCAGCTGGCCCGGCTTCATGGATGGCAAGTATTCATCAGAGTTCAGAGACAAGTGTATAATAGGGAGGGCCCCATTGAAGTGTGATGCAACCACTCTTGTTCTCTGTGTACATAAATGAACTGATGTAGAGAGTGAGCAGTAATCTGGGGCTGTTTTTATATGATGCTGTAGTGTGAGGGAATGTGACTGTAGGAGGATGTGGATGACTTACACAGAATATTACTTTAGCGTGATGAATGGCAACTTGCTCTAAATACAGAAATTTATAAGTTAAAGCTTGTGAATAGGGAAAACAATCCTGTATCGTTCAAATACAGAACTAGAGATATGCTACTTGACACTGTCATGCCAATTAAGTATGTAGACAAATAATGGGAAAGCGATATAAAATAAAATGAGCACATACACTTGGTACTAGAGAAGTTGAATGGTAGACTTCAGTTTATTGGGAGAATTCTAGGTAAATGTAGTTCTTCTATAAAGGAGACTGTGTATAGAACACTGGTATGATCCATTCTTTAGTATTGTTAAAGTGTTTGGGATCCCTAGCAAGTTAAAGGATGACATTGAAGCAATTCTGAGGTGTCCCCCTATATTTGTTACTGGTAGGTTCAGTCAGTAAGCAAGTATTACAGAGATGCTTTGTGAACTAAAATGGTAATTCACGGAGGGAAGACGACATTGTCCTCACAAAACACTATTGAGACAATTTACATAATCAGCATTTGTGGTTGTCTGCAGAGCATTTCTACTGCCGTCAACATACATTTTGCATAAGGACCATGAAGACAAGATAACAGAAATTATGGCTCATATGGAGGTACGTGGACAGTAGTTTTTCTACATCTACCTCTACAACATACTTCGCAAGCTACCGAACAGTGTGTGGTGGAGGGTCTCCTGGTACCACTAATTGATTCCCCCTTCCCTGTTCCCCTCGTGAATGGTCTGTGGGAAGAAAGATTGTTGGTAAGCATTTCTATTAGCTCTGATTTCTTGAGTTTAGTCATTGTGATCATTTTGCAAGATATGTGTGGGAGGAAGAAATACCTTGTCCCCACTTCTCAGAAAGTGTGCTCCCAAAATTTCAGTAGTAAACATCACTGTGATGCACAATACTGCATTTGTGATTGGAACAGGAAAGGAAATGATTAGTAGTGATACAAGGTGCCCTCTGCCTTAGGTTGCCTTGTGTAGTATGTAGCTAGGTGAAGATGTAGGTCTTTCCTTGAGAAAAAATGAGCCTGAATTCTGAAATTAGTTTAGTGTGGGTAAATGTTTTTTGTGTTGATTTCACTTATTGTGCTGTT